>NC_079895.1:915145-1010865 GCF_024868665.1 Triplophysa rosa | reverse complement strand
GGTCAATGAGCAAGTTCATAAATCATTGTAAAGAGCATGTCAGACCGCGGCAAACCCTGCTTTGAATAAATTTGCCAAAGCGACGGAATCTTGGGTCAGAGCTTGTGTACAGGCACCGTGTGACAAGCCACACCTGGGGCGAACAGTCACGCAGGAAAATGTTAATTAGCTGCTGTATCTATTCTTTTAGGTGTACAGGTGTATTAGAAGTCTGGAGGCAACAAGCTTGTTGAACATGGAGGAATTAATTGAGAATACCGGGTGTGAACCGTAGACTGCGAATGTGTTTGTGCCTGCTGCTAATGGTTTGTGATAATAACAGTTGGAAAGCGTGCGTGTACTTTTAAGTTTTTAAGTAAAGTGCCATTTCGTGTAACCTTTAAAAGTATGCAAATGGTGGACGGGCGAAACGAATGTCATTGCTGGTTTGTAAAAAGGCCACCAGTCTGCGATTGGCTGGCGTTTTTGAAAAGGTTTCTTTGATACGCTCCATCGTGCCACTTAGGAGCATCATTTGGCACCATTTGGAAGTGGTTAAGATTAAATTATTAGTGGGGGAAAAAATGCAGCTTTATTGTGTAAAGCTTTTCAAAAGCTGTTTGACTGTGTGTCTAGAATTAGTAAAACCCAATAAGAGTGGGTGAATCTGATAGTTGGCGTTGGTGGTACGGTATGACTAATATGTTGAAATTAAATTAAGTTAAAATAAAAAAATGGATTAAAAACCTAGGACCGCATATATTCTGATTGGATAATAATATTTGCAGCTGTTGTCAAATTTGGCCAGATATTAAGCCAAATAAATGAGTACAAAATAAGCCACTTCAGTCATTGTATCGTATTTGTGCCATTTATGTTTCTCCGGCTCTTTGCATTTTATCTGAGATTTTTACTGGATGTCAAACGGGACAAACCCTGAAAAACTGAGTGTGTGTGCGCATAAAGAAAACACTCGCACAGAGTTGCGTGTCCGGTTGTAAATGCATCCAGGTCCACTGACCCGCGTTCATTTTGTGTTATCCCATTATACGAGCCGTGGATTCTGCAGGTTCTAGGGGTTGGTGATTAAGTTGAAAGCAGATGGATGTCAGGATGTATCCGCGGCCCACAGGGAATGGTGGTCTCTGATAAGAGCGTAGAAGGGTGAGGTGCCAGCAAAGCCGTGGAGGAAGGAAGGATCTCTGGTTCGTGATAAAGGAGAAAGAAATAAACTCCCTGATTGAATGTGTCAGTGGTGTATATCTGCAGTCCTGGAGTCAGCACACACACGGTAAATACCGACCTGCTTATCAGCACTACGTTACACACACACACGGCGGCCGTGAGCCATGCAGATTTTATGCTTATCTTACTGTCACATCGGAGTGTGTGAGATGATCGGTGAGATATTCAGTGATTCTTCATGTAGGCTATGTATATGAGAGAGTCAGAGAGAGAGAGAGAGAGAGAGAGAGAGAGAAAGAGAGAGAAAGAGAGAGAAAGAGAGAGACAAAAGATGAAGTGAAGTATATATGTAAGAGTGTGAAGGTGGCGCTTTACAAAGCAGATAAATCATTGGTCCCATGGAACCTCAGAAATGCACATTCGCACACTGACCTTTTCTTTCCTCTCGTCTCTCGTCTCTCTCTTCTCTCGCTCTTTCTCTCTCCTCTTTCTTCCCCTCCTCTCCGTCTCGTTCTCTCTCTCTCTCTGTCCCTCTCTTCTCTCTCTTGCCTCTCTTTCTCTCTTGCACCCTCTCTCTTTGCTCTCTTGTCTCTCTCTCTCTCTCTGCTTTCTCTCTCTCTCTCTCTCTCTCTCTCTCTCTGTCTTCTCGTTCTCTCTCTTCTCTCTCGTTCTCTCTCGTCTCTCGTCTCTCTCTCTCTCTCTCTCTCTCTCTCTCTCTCTGCTCTCTCTCTCTCTCTCTCTCTCTCTCTCTCTCTCTCTCTCTCTCTCTCTCTCTCTCTCTCTCTCTCTCTCTCTCTCTCTCTCTCTCTCTCTCTCTCTCTCTCTCTCGTCTCTCTCTCTCTCTCTCTCTCTCTCTCTCTCTCTCTCTCTCTCTCTCTCTCTCTCTCCTCTCTCTCTCTCTCTCTCTCTCTCTCTCTCTCTCTCTCTCTCTCTCTCTCTCTCTCTCTCTCTCTCTCTCTCTCTCTCTCTCTCTCTCTCTCTCTCTCCTCTCTCTCTCTCTCTCTCTCTCTCTCTCTCTCCTCTCTCTCTCTCTCTCTTCTGCTCTCTCTCTCACTCTCTCTCTCATCTCTCTTCTCTCTCTCTCTGAGAGAGAGAGAGAGAGAGAGAGAGAGAGAGAGAGAGAGAGAGAGAGAGAGAGAGCGTGTTGGCGCTAAAACTGTAGAGAGAGCACATTTTACTCTCTACTCAATGATGAATAAACTTTCAGTTAATCTGCGGGTCACATCGGAGAGCACGATCCGTACGGATCATCCCGCGATCTGTTTCACCACGATACCGCAGTGGAGAGGAAGAGGAAACGCGTGTTGTAGAGTTGTTTGTCCGTTTAGGGCTGCTGTACAAAACATGGCTGTGAAGGGCCGCTCTGTATGTAGATATAAACATCTTATTCTAAGGTATTACAAACATAACGCTTCATTACGTAAGGTCTTTATACACCTCTGAAGAAATAGTTTTGTATATTATATTGTATTTCTGTCAATAGATCCTCCTAAAAACGTCGTATTGTTCCTTTAATGTCTGAAGTCATTGGTCTTCTGAAGTGAATATATCTTGACTGAAAGCATGTTTAGATATTTTGTGCTGAAAAATGAGACGCAACTAAAAACCTTTTTCTGCTGCATGAGACGTTTTACTATCACCGGTTTAATTTTGCAGCCGGAGAAAATGAACCAAATTCTGCTGAAATAGCTAAAGCCTATATAAATCCATAAAGATTTTGTTCATCGTGACATTATTCTTGTCTCAACTCTCATTCCTGTAATGCATCTGGACATTTTTTGGACTTGCCATTAACCGTAAAGGTCATTCTTAACTGAAACTCATTACTGACGTTTTACAGCCCCTCGTTTACCGTGGTGAAGTCAGTTTAACTCTCTTACCTTCAGCTTGTCATATCTCTCTCCTAACGCCGACACCTTATGGTCGCGGTGATGTCCCACCAGCTTACACAGAGAGCAGATGAGCTGCTCGTCGGTGACGCAGTACATGTTGACCTTCTCCTCGCTGTGATCGGGACAGGCCAGACCTCTGAGCCGCGAGTCCGGTACCGGCTCAGTCAGCCGGTGGCCCGTGAACGGCTTCTTGTTCGGGTGCGTGGCCCGAAGACATTCCTGACAGTATGACACCTCGCAGGTGACACAAGTCTTTACGGCGTCCTGCGGCGGGTCCTGCTCGCAGAACTGACACTGGACCGGCTCGCACGGTGAACTCATGGTTGTGCCCTCATCCAGGTTGCGCGGCGGGGTGCAGCGGCGAGTTTCGTTCGGGGAGTTGGGTCCGCTCAGCGAGGCCTTCTGGAAGCGGTCGATGATGTTCTGCAGCGTGACGTTGCGCTTCAGTCCGTCTAGGCCCTGCTGGTCGAGGGTGATGACATAGCGGCAGGTGGGACACTGGAACGCGGAGAAGGGTTTGGCGGACTCGTCCAGCGACGTGCAGTGGGACACCAGGATGCGGTGAGCGCAGTTGAAGCACAGACTGTGAGCGCACGGCAGCAGAAGAGGATCTTCAAAAAGCTCCAGACAGATTGGGCAGGTCAACTCTGACTCGAGTGTGTCCATCTTCAGTGAAACAATGGCGACGTCAGCGAAATCCAGGGAAGCCGTTTAGCCGTCTACAGACACGTGAGAGACAGAAGAAAATAAGAACAGCGTTCTTAAGAAATGCTTTAAATAGATATTATTTATGCACAACCATATACACCCTATATAGTTAGAGTCTGTGCAAAATGATCTTTAATATAAAAAATGCATCTATCAGAATAACATTATATACACACACACATTCAACAACCTATATAAAAAGGCTTATTTTTTACATTATTTATGTTACATTATACCACGGTGTGTTTGAATATTCGATTCTGATTGGCCGGAAGGTGTGCATTAATACCCTATAATGCACGGGTAGCTCCAGTCATCCAGTCAAAATTTACATTTACATTACATTTAGCAGATGATTATATCCAAAGTGACTTACATTGCATTATATTTTCACATGACGTCACGCATCTTCCGTTCTGTCGCGAAGCAGTGTATCATTACTTCCGCTAGCACTCCAGTTCATAAGGTGGCGGTAATGCACCTATAAGCTGATTTGCCAACCGCCAGTAAAACTCAAAAAGAAGAAGTTACTTCCGCTAGCGCCTCAGAATGTTTACCAAGTGGCTTGCACACCTGCCACAAATACGTCTAGATGATGTACAACGTCTTGCAGACAAATTTTCGCTAAGGACAAGATCAAAGCTAGAGAAAGGATACAAATTCTTCGTTGAACAGTACCTGTTTGATTATGAAGGTAAGTGTTTTGTTTTCTTTTTGTGTTAGCGAAGGTGCTAGGATAAGTACTTGAATACGTGTTCTGTCAGTTTTTTTCTCACTGTTTTTAAATTCCAGCGCGATGGCAAAACGGAAGTTCTTCTTCTTCTTCTTCTTCTTGTTTGTTGCAAGACGGATGTTATGATACACTGCTTTGCAAAAAAGTGGAAGTTAAGTGACGTCATTGTGAAAAGGGTGTATCCCCTGGGATCGAACCCATGACCTTGGCACTGCTAGCACCATGCTCTAACCACTGAGCTACAGGAAAGCAATATGAAATTAACTTACAAAATAACATAAATAAGTAATTTTCACCTATTTGATCTAAAATTATACTGTAAACATAAATTATGACCATGGTATAAGCGGGATAATCCACAGCTAGCCGTGCGTTAAAGGATTTAAAGCACACTTCGCGTCGGGTGGTTCTTGGCCTCCACGTCATGCATTAAGTAAGGGATAATGTTCAGGCAGCTGGTTGTTATGGCAGAAATAATCCCCGACAGTGTGATCAGGACGTGAAGCGGAGGGTCTTGTGTCTCACTGAAGGGGCTTATTTTGCAATAACAGCCGGCTGCTTGTACACTATCCCGCTTATTACACGCCTACTTGCCACATGAGAAAACAACTGGACATAAAATGTGAATTTGAAATATCTTATTAGCTCATTTTTACCGAATGCAGACCTTCTGTGAGGAAAAGCCGTTTAGTTTTGGTTTTAAAGTAAGAAACGACGTTCAAACGTCACGAACAGGCAAATTGGTTTAATCATTTGTAAATATAATGTCATATATGTTATTAAAAGACATATTTATAATTCATTTTTGTGTAATATTAAACTGGACCTCTTAAAATGCAGCATCCGGGTTACAGGGTGTTATTAGTTTTGAGCGGTTGTTATTTGAAAATAACAACCCTTGTAATGTCGCAACTGGCCAATCAGAATCAAGCATTCAAATGAGCCGTGTAATAAAACCCTTTAACGCACGGGTAGCTGTGGATTATCCCTTACTTAACCCACTTTCAGAAGTATTGTGATGATGGCACACGCCAACTTTAAGATATACTGTCACGGTTCTTTAACCCTTGAATGGTGTCCATGCTTTTATGTTTGCAGGTTTTGGTGGACCCACAGCATTATTCAGTATTTAAATCAATAAATACATCAATAAAACAAATATGTAAAAACTGAGATGTTTAGTCCATTCCAATTACGAGCAACATAGACAGCAAACAGTATAAGCCTGTATAAGTGAGTTTTGTCTCTGTGATAGTTTATGTTTATGAGAAAGGTGCTTTTTTAAATCAATGATATGGGTGAAAAACATGTTTAACCATAAATGTCTGAAGTTAAAGCGTTTAATCACATTATTTTTTTAGTAAACAATGAAAATGTGTCCCACAGACCTGAACATCACACAAGGGGTAATATGACTTTAGATCAACCAAACCTCAATCTGAAGATTAAAAAACAAACTCAACATGAAGATCTGACAAACATTCTAGAAATTGTCATAGAAAATCAGTAAAAAGAATTCACATTGTGGAAGTTCATGAGATTAAATCAAATTAAATTAAACTTTGAAATTTCACGTTGTGAGTTTTGATATATTAATGGTATATTAACACATAAAGAGTTTCACAGATAAAGTGTGTTGTGTTTTGGAGAGCGTCTCATTGGTTTGACAGCTCATTGGAGCAGAAGGCTTCGGCCATAACTGCAGCGAGTACACTGAAGCTTTGTTTGTGACAGGTCCAACAGCACAGATGCGATCGGACAGACTCCGTCCGTCAGGATTAATCTGCTGGATTCTCTTCATTCACTCATTACGTGTGAAAAGATGAAGTTCATTACTAACAGCCTTTGAAGATAAATGAAGGTACAGTAATCGCTGCTGACACGTCCGCTGAAAAACTGCTTCACAAAGGCCAACTGTTTAACATTAGAAAAAACCCTACAGTAATAAAATACTATTTAATCTAACACCAACACACTTTACAGCAATAGGGTTGGGTTGTGTTGTGTTGTGTTAACATTGTTATTTTTATCACGTTAAAGGGATAGTTCGGTCAAAAATGAGAATTTTTTCTTTTGTCATTCCAAGTTTTTTTCTGGTACAGAACACAAGAGACGATATTTTGAAGAATGTTAATAATCAAACAACACTGAACTCCATTGACTTCCATTGTATGAATACAAAACCACGGAGACATTTCCTTAAAATATCTTCTGTTGTGTTCCACCGAAGAAAGAGTCACATACAGATTTACAAACACATGAGAGAGAATAATGACAGAATGGTGAACTGGCCCTTTAAGAAAGAAAGAGTAATATTTGCTAGACCAGGGCTCATGCGACCTAATTTCTCAATGGTCCGACTAAAAAACATCTGAGGTCGCACCCGTGCGACCAGCCGTTCGAGTAAAAAAAAGTCTCTGCGAAAGTCTCCCTGTGGTTCAACAACAGACACATTAGGCCCATATCGTGTGTCGGTACACGATCCGGGATGCCTGCACGATCCGTTCTGCGCATGCGCATAATGACGTAGTAAACGACGTCACGGTTTCCCTACACTATTGGTATCAAGCATGCGATGAAACACTTGACGGCCAGACGGCACAACTGGCGGCATATTTTTGTAGGCTACATTGTGTTTTTCATTTAACAGTTCATGGCGGGTCTATTTTGATGTTTTAAAATGTAGCTTACGCTATGCATTACGATGTGTTTACGTGGTTGCCAATCCAAAATAATTAAGGAGTTGTTACATGAACATACACGATTTTGGTCACGAGTCTTGAGAGTCTGTCACTGCAAACCTTCAGTTTCCTCCATACTCCCCTTTGCGATTCATTGCTGCTTGGCATTAGGCCTACTTAACTTGCTGTGTTTCGATCTGAGGTCAGTAGTATTGTCAAAGACGGTTTTTATTAAAAGCTGCTAATATTAGTTAACTTTAAATCGACTCGTTTTGTATTAGTATGGGTCTATATATAGGCTAATATATCGATCTATATAATCTAAATGAGGAATAATCCCTTCAATGGTGTTTACAGAACACAATAAGGAACATAATATGCATTTCTGTCATGAACGTGGGTGGTGAGGACACGGAGACAATGACAGAGGACCCAAGTGCAGACAGCGGGTAAGGGGTTAACAAGACATTTAATAAAATATAAATACAAAACAAAGACCCACGTGGGGGTAACAAAACACAAGGGTATAAAACATGACACCAAGGACTAACTACACCTAACCAGACTAAGACAACACTTGAATTAAATACAAAATAACTCAACTACACTGACAAGACAGGAACTCACCACATATGACACACACACGACAGTACAATGATCCAGCACGAGACAGAAGACACAAGGGCATTATAAAGGGGATAAATCAAGAGGGGACAGGTGCAGGACATGAACTAATTAACAAACAATAACGAGGAGACGAAAGGGCGGGAAAAAAGACTCCACACCGGAGAGTGGAAGACCAACAGGGACAAAACGTCACTCTCCACATAAAACAAGAGGTTCTATCATGGTTCTGCCACTAGGCCAAGAAAAGCAAGACAAGGTGGGCAGAACCATGACAATTTCTGCCTAGACTATCTGCACTTACATGAAGAAAGAACTACAAACAAGTCTGGGGAAACGTTACAGAGTATTTCAACGCATAGTGTGCGCACAGAAGTGACATGAGACCAGAGGTGGACAGTAGTGAAAGTCACGGTACAAAGGTGCTCAAGCGTGGAACAGATCGTGCAGTGTCGTCGCTAAACAGAATTATCTACTACGTCATTATGCGCATGCGCGGACGGATCGTGCAGGCATCCCGGATCGTGTACCGACACCGTGGTCTAAACCAATCAGAGATAGTGAAGGGCGGACCCCCTCTGATTGGCCGTGGTCCAGATATTCCTGTACGTGTGTGTACGTGTGAAAATGCTGTGCTGCAGTCAGACAGAGAGGGGAGGAGCCTATAGGCCCGTCAGATAAACAGAGTGGATGTAGCCGCGGATGATGAGAGAAGATGAAAAGAACGATTGACAACTTTTTCGTTAAGAATGTTAAGTTGAGGCCTGATCCGTCCGAAAATCATAACCAATGCTCCGACACGCTAGACTGCGACTAAATGTGACCCTGGATCACAAAACCAGTCTTAAGTAGCACGGGAACATTTTTAGTAAAAGACCAAAATACATTGTATGGGTCAAAATTATCGATTTTTCTTTTATGCCAAAAATCATTAGGATATTAAGTAAAGATCATGTTCCATGAAGATATTTTGTAAATTTCCTACCTTAAATATATAAAAACTTTATTTTTGTGAGTGGATGGTCTGCCACAGTGCCCCTGATGAACAACTTCAAAGGCAATTTTCTCAATATTTTGATTTTTTTGCGCTCTCAGATTCCAGAGTTTTAAACGGTTGTAACTCAGCCAGATATTGTCCTATTCTAACAACTCATATATCTATAGAAAGTTTATTTATTCAGCTTTCAGATGATGTAAAAATCTCAATTTCAAAAAATTGACCCATAAGACTGGTTTTGTTGTCCAGGGTCACAAATGGTCTCATTTTGCGACAAATTTTCCTGCCAGTGCGACAAGTTTTTCTTAATGGTCGCACCGGTGCGACTGTCTAACTGATCCATATATAATTTTTGCGTATTATAAATTTAATGCGCAGAAATGTTATATTGCGCAAGCTGCGCATTCAGTCACTCATTTTCGTCTCCCCTCCTTCAACCATTCGCTCATCTATCTGTGGCCCCGCCCCCAAAGACGTAATTGGCGGGTAAGAGGCGAAGGACCGAAAGAGCAGACGAGTGAAGCGCTCAATCTTGCAACTGAAATAAATATGCAGAATACAAGAATTTCCCCTGCTAAGGTACAAAACAGCAAAGATAACCAGATGTGTTGTGAGTATTGTATACGTGTGAAGCTAATGCAGGAAACACGTGTTTAAACTATTGTATAACTCAACTTTATTTATATAGCGCTTTTTTTAGTATAAAGATCTCTAACAATACTGCAAAGCATACAAAACGTTATACATCACGCTAAATACTATTTATTTGTGAGTCGCTATTGATAGAATCCAAACGTGTATCAATGCAGCTTTCATGAATAATCACTAAAGCCTTCAGGTCTCGCGGGTTGTTTGAGATGCGCGCGCCCAGAGAGTCAGAGCACAAAATACTAAACAGAGTTCTCTTTCACGCCTTCTTACCATGAAACGGACATATTAACACAAAATATCGTCAAAATTCCCATATTAACAAGAAACCTTGTAAAGGTATTCAGTTTGTTTCGTGACCAAACAGTTGGGAAACAAAACACGTGTTCCAGTATATTGCGCGAGCTCTTAAAGGGGCAGCAGCATAATAAAGATCTCTGTTTATAATGTTCATCAAACAACAACGGACGGGCCCAAAAACACTCACTGATATTAAAGGAATTGTGTTCTCTTATAGGAGTCGTTCACAACAAATAAAGGAAGAAAGTAGCTTTAAGAAAGATGTGCTTTAAATATGGTAAAGTGTTGAAAGAGAGTTTACATATACAATAAAAATAATTCAATCATAAACAATGATTTGTATTAATTTCTAATTGATTTATTAATGTATTAAACACATTTTAATGAAGTTTTAGTGATTCTTTTTTCTTACCTCACCCCATGACTCTGGTGCTATCAAATTAAGGGCTGGTGCCACCAACTGAATAACACTCTCTCAAGTGTTAGTCTAGAGCCCTGCTTTCTTGTAGAATTGTGCTTCAAATAAAGAACGTTATGTTGACCAGATTTTTAGTTAATCATTTACAAGTCAATATTGCCTATATGGACAGCGATTTTAAAAAAAAGTGAACTTGTAAAACTGCGGTGTTAAATGCGATGCGGTCGAAAATTTGGGTGCACCTAACTTTTGTGCTGGTGCACCTAAGAAAAAAAGTTAGGCGCACCAGTGCAACCAGTGCAAATAGTTAGTCTAGAGCCCTGTAGACTATATCGTTAGTTCAAGTTAGTTAATGTGTTTACTGATGTTAACAAGTACAACCTAATATAACCTAAAAGAGTTACTGATTATGATATCATAAATCATAATCATGTTACATTATAAACACAGTTCAGCTTTCTTCTGTCAGAAACACAGTGGCCTTAAACAAAACAAAATGTCACTGCAATTAACATATCCACCAGATTACCATATGCCCGGATAACAAATGCTAACAAACACATGATACGAAAGCAAACTTGACTTTTCTGACCTATTTTTGCAATGACTCCAGTCACATAACTCCTAATGTTCGTGGATGTGTGATGATGTCACTTCCCCTGGGGCTTAAAACATCAACACATGTGCAGTATACTGGAGCTGTTTGGAAACACTGTGTTCAGAACTTGATATGAGCTTTTGTAAGTTTATCCTGCTTAACATGCGTATCAACTGATATCCTAGTGAAAAATAACACAACCATACCTTAAACACCGCTGAAGACGTTGATGATTATTGTTTAAACGCCATTTTTTGAAGTTTAATATAATCATGTTGTGTCTGTTGAAATGGACATTGAGCGGGTGACAGTGTAACCTAAAAACCAGGATAAATGTTTAACTATAAAAAACCTCCGAGAGCAACAAACCAGATAATCTTTCATCCCTACAGACTATCGACTTTGACAGAACAAACACGCCACAAAAAATAACTTTCAACACAAATAATTGAATCAAAGCCCCAAACACACATGACCTATTAAAACTGATGCACGGAAACAGGTTCATGTCTGAGGACACAGATTCAGATTCACCCACCGATGGACCTCGCGTCGCTTCCCACTTCAGAGCCATTTTCCAGCAGGAACTTCTGTGCAGATCTCCGGCGGCTCGTTTCACGCCGTAAAAAAGCTCTTGTGTCCGAGTAAGAAATCCAGATGGCGCCGTCATCCACAACAATAATCCAAACCCATCACACACACACACACAGACGCTGAGAGTCGAACGCAGCGCAACAGGAAAAGCTGCCCACGATAATTCCAGGAAAGCAAACTCCACCTATGAGAACGGCCACTGGAAACAGAGACGGGGAGTGAACCGCAGACACTCTCTCTCTCTCTCTCTCTCTCTCTCTCTCGCTCGTCTTACTTCTGTGGCACAATGCTGCTCTTATCTGGGTTTGCTCGCCGGGGAATAAAACACACGGGACAGCCCGGAAAAGCAGATGGGGAGTGTAGCATTGGCCCATTTGAATGGGAATAAATGTTGACATCTGACCTCATCTCTCGACTTAATGGAGGACACGAGATGATCAAACAGCATCCACTTTATTATCAATATTAAACCGAACCCTGCGAGGAATGAGGGTTGGGTTGAAGCAGATTTGGCCGGATAATCCCGTGTTTATTTATTTGGCTTCACTGTACAGTCTGCGGATGACACACGGATGAATCGCCTCCGTCCCTGCTGTCCAGCCCCATATATCAGTGTTTCGCTCCAGGACACAGAATTCACTTCACGGACATAACATTGCACAAAAGTAAAGAAAAATATCTGAACCTGAACACTTGAGATGAATTAATATATGAACTGCATAAGCAAAACTATTTATTGGAGAAGCGTTTTATCTCCTCTTTAAAAAGTGAACTTTAATTGTATTCATTCTGCTGTCCTGATGCATGAGCTCATGGCTGCTGTTTATTATCTGCATTAAACTTTGCTTTTCTCCATGCTGTCCGTGACCCAGAACAGACCCGACACACATTTTTGGGTCACGAAACGGCGCTGTGACGCATGCGGTACAGAGGGCTCCGCAAATATTTTAGAGCAAATGCAAACCACTTGGCTTTCTCGTACAAGCCAAGAAAAATGCGATGGGCGATCGGCCCATTAATGTCTCAAATAAAAGACCTCAGCAGCTCACAAAAACACGGAGAGATCACAATTTCATTGTAATGCATTCATACTTTTAATCTGTTTCTTTCCATTAGGTTCAAAGATGAATGACTGTATGCAATGCAAAAATACATTTAATGCAGTATAACAAACACTTATGAATGCTAATAAATGTGATTGTTTTACAGTAATAAGAATGAATTTTGCGTGCATCATCCTCATCTCTCATCGGCTGCATCATGCACTATTTCATTATTTGTGCTGGATGTGACCCTGATACACAACATGAGCTGTCAATCAAATCCTGCTGGCACAAAACACTCTTCTGATCATGTTGTTCTTCATCAGCCTTGAGAGTATTCCTCTAATGATGATCATCTGAGGACATTAGATTCAACTGCATCTGATCTTTCTGATCTCTGACCCTGTCCTACATTCACACAGCGCGAGAGGCGATCAACGCAACAGAAGGATTCTCTGGAGATAAATAAAAACAGACGCTCGCTGCACTTCACATGCTGACCTCAACGCAAAGATATTTCTAAAATTTCAATGAGATATATGAAAGCCGTTTCACTTTAGAAGCGTTCGGCACTTCACCTAAAAATGGAAATTCTGTCATCATTTACTCACTTTCGACTTGTTCCAACTCTATCTAAATGTCTTTGTTCTGATGAACACAGGGAAAGATATTTGGAAGAATGCTTATAACCAGACAGATTTTGCCCCCATTGAAGGAAAAATTACAATGGTAGTCAAAAGTGTTTGCTGTCCTACATGCTTCAAAATATCTTCTTTTGAACAGAACAAAAACAATCATTTTTCCTACTATGGGAGTCAATGGGGGCAAGATCTGTTTGGTTATAAGCATTCTTCCAAATATCTTTCCCTGTGTTCATCAGAACAAAGACATTTAGACAGATTTTGAACGACTCGAAGGGGAGTAAATGATGACACAATTTTCAGTTTTGGGTGAACTGTCCCCTCTAAATAACAAAACACCTGCAGGCAAACTGCACTGAAGCTTTTCTCATAACTTTATTTTTAAACATATAAGCGACTTTTATTAATGTGGATGTATGAGATCAGTTTGACAAATGTTGTTGTGACATAAGTATTCAATTGTTTTGGTGTTTATCAATATTTTCACATGTGTATTTTAAATCAGTGCATGTGTAAAACAGCAGAGAATCACAAAATCTGTGTCAGCGAACAGGCTCGATGCTTCACAGTGACATCTAGTGGTAGTTATTAGAACTCCACACGTGTCCCGAGATCAACTTCAGCCATGACTTCCAAACATCTGTGGTGCTGCGCCCACACGGCCTCTAAAGCTCTTTCTTACCGCTGACTGGCAACAGACGTGGAGGAATGACTCATGGAAGTGATGACACAATGATCTTCTGGCTGTTTTTCTCTTTATGACTTTCACAGATCTCAGAGAAACTGAATCTGCGTTCGCTCCAGTTTAAACCATGTAAAAAACACTCCAGAAGCTAGTGGGGTGTCCCACCGTATGTACATTTAAAGCATAAGTTGTTTTGTGATACGTGTATACAGGTGAAGGAATGTAGAATATCTCATCTTACCTGAATCATGTTGAAGGTGTCAGTCTCAGACGCAAACTTAACAGCATCAGATTCAGAAAGTTCCTCGAGCGCCCGCTTTCAGTGTGTCAGAGACGTACAGCTGCTTTGTTTCTCTCAGTGTTTCAGTACAGCTTCACTTTCTGCCTCTCTCTCTCTGTTTCTCTGCTTCTCTCTCTCTCTCTCTCTCTCCCTCGCTCTCTCAATCTGTCTCTCTCTGTTTCTCTGCTTCTCTCTCTCTCTCCCTCGCTCTCTCAATCTGTCTCTCTCTGTTTCTCTGCTTCTCTCTCTCTCTCTCCCTCGCTCTCTCAATCTCTCTCTCTCTCTCTCTCTCTCTCTCTCTCTCTCTCTCTCTCTCTCTCTCTCTCTCTCTCTCTCTCTCTCTCTCTCTCTCTCTCTCTCTCTCTGTCTCTCTCGCTCTCTCTCTCTCTCTCTCTCTCTCTCTCTCTCTCTTTCTCTCTCTCTCTCTCTCTCTCTCTCTCTCTCTCTCTCTCTCTCTCTCTCTCTCTCCCTCGCTCTCTCAATCTGTCACTCTCTCTCTCTCTCTCTCTCTCTCTCTCTCTCTCGGCCAGCGTATGATCACTCTTGTCAATAGAACACTTGTACCACCAACTGCTGCGGGCTACAGACCGGTCACTAAACCAATGAGAACGCAGGGCTGGGCCAAAGTGGGTGTGTCTGAGTGCATCACGCAGAAACTCAGCACATCGACATTTTAAGCCCAAAGGAATTATTTTACAACATCAGTTCACAACAACCACATCTGTCAAGATCCAAAAACAAGCATCAAGTGTTTCGAAGCCATATCGAGCTTTATGTACTGTTGTTCTTATTTACTGGAAATCTTTTTTTCACATACAAGAGCTGACATCACTGACCGCAGCAGGGTACATACAGTATATAGACACATAAATGTAACCTGTAGGGTAAATAAAAGTGTGCTGATGTCTGTTCTCACACACGTGCTGGAGTGTTTGTGATGTCTGCACAACACATCATTACAGAGACCAGTTGACAAATCCACTTTAATTTCGTCTCATGGCTGTCAGGTCATGTCAAGTGTTCATTCTCTTATGAGAGTGAAAATAACAGATTGGACATGTGATGGACACTACACAACACATATTTAATCTCAGCATAATGACACAACATCTGTGTGTGTGTGTGGTGTGGTGTGGTGTGTGAGTGCGTGCGGTGTGTGTGTGTGGGAAGGGTAAACCCTACGGTATGGGGACAAAATGTCCCCACAAAGATGGCAATATCCAAAACCCTTGTCCTTGTGGGGACATTTGTTGGTCCCCATGAGGAAACAAGCTTATAAATCACACAGAATGAACTTTTGTGAAAATGTAAAAGAGCAGACAGTTGTGTGTGATTGTTAGGGTTAGGGGTGGGGAATATGATACACAGTTTGTACAGTATAAAAACCATTGTGTCTATGGAATGTCCCCATAAAACATGGAAACCCAACATGTGTGTGTGTGTTCATGTTTGTATATCCCTGTGGGGACCTAAACCTGAATACACACCAACACATGGGGACTCGTGTCACCGTGGGGACCAAAATTGAGGTCCTCATGGGTATAAAAGCTTATAAATTGTACAGAACAATATTTTTTACAAATCTAAAAATGCAAAAAGTGTTCTATGATCTTTAGGTTTAGGGATAGGGTTAGGGATAGGGGATAGAATATACAGTTTGTACAGTATAAAAACATTACGCCTATGGACTGTCCCCACGGGGATAGTAAACCAGACATGTGTGTGTGTGTGTGTGGTGAAAAGAGGAAATTGAGTCGACAGATCCCTTAAAGGGGACATTTCACGAAAATACGATTTTTTCTGTGTTTGAGTGCTATAATCAGTTCCCCGGTGCATCTACCAACCCAGAAAACGTGAAAAAGTACAATCCAGTCATTTTGCTTTGTTACGCCTTTCTCTGAAAGCATGAGAAAAAATCAGCGCTTCAGATAACGCACTTCTTCTGACGTAGGAGAATGATCTTATTGTAATATCACCGCCCCTTAGTCTGCTCGGTTCCACCCATGGCGCGCCATTGTGGTTTTGCAAGCGACACGAGTGTATCTGTAATGACGCAATGGCGAAAGTTCGTGCTAAGTGTTCTGTTGTTGGGTGCACAGACCAGCACAGATCATTATTTAGAGCCACAGCCTCAGAGAAGACGCGAGAGCAGTGGATTCTTTTTATTTTTAATGGGAATCCTCCGGAAAGAGTTAGAGTTAACTAGTACTATAGGTCACCAACAACACTAGCGGAATTAACTTGTGCAACATGACAGTAACAGCGTCATTGTGTTTACGTAACTTGCAATAAAGCAAAAACAACAAGCCTAGCATATGATCATCGTTACATAGACAAACTAATATGCGTGCACTTGTTTTAGCGAAACACATAACGTTAGTATGGTGTAATCATAGCAGTACAACACGGTTTGTTACGAGCTGAACCGTTTTGACTACGTGACTGTTGAAAACAGTTTTGAAGATTTAAGTTTGTAAAAAAACTTACCATGTAGACACATCTTGTCCAATCCGAACTTGTACAGCTTGTTCGGATGTCTCTTCTTCTGTGTCCGACTCTGGCTCAGACATATAAGGTTGAAACGCTTCGTCTCCGCCAGCAGCCATCTCTCGCTTAGGATTTACGCTTACATTCAACGGTTTCTATGGTAGCTTGAGAATGTACGGGCGTGGACACACCTCTGTGAAGTTGGTATAAAAGATCTCTTTTATAAAGACCTCAGAGAACTGTATCAACTTGGGTAAAGTAGGCAAAAAACCTCCCCTTTAAACTAAACATACTGTACATGTTTAGCATTGATATTTACTGAGTCAAATTTCTTAATGTTTAAAGCTGCACTCCGTAACCTTCAGGCTAAACATAAATAAAATCTGTTACTGAGCAAGTACATAAAATTTTTTAAACATTTTCTCCTATTCACCATGCTAATCCTAGAGTAATGATGGAAGTTCAATTTCGCTTGATTACAGTTTGACTTCGACATACGACTTCTTGACTTCATTTGTTTTAAAAGAGATGCCAATAGAATGTCAAAGTTATGTTCACGGTTTAAATTCAGATTATGATCATGTCTACCATAACCAAGAATTTTGTCCCTCATGACGTTTTATCTACAGTTAAAGAACTTATTTAACAAGCAACAGACAAATAAAATAACTTGAGACGTGGTGAAAGTGACGATTACGGTTCCAGAAAAAACGACACAAAGGAATACTGTTATGCTGTGTTCACACCAAACGCGAACAACCGTGTTCCTTGCTCTTTATTACTCGCGGGAAAAGTTCGTTATTTTCGCGTGAGTGAAGTAAGATGACAAATATTTTCAACTTGCGCAAAAGACGAGATTGATGCACGTTCGCGATTCGCGCCATTCGCATCGCCTGCCGTGAGTTCGTGTCTATGCATTGACTTTGTATGTAATTTACTTGCGCAAATCGCTGAATTCGCGTTTGGTGTGAACCCCCATTACACACTGTTACATTTTTACGCATTTGGCAGACGCTTTTATCCAAAGCGACTTACATTGCATTATACTATACATTTGTATCTGAGTAAGTGCAATCCCTGGGATCGAACCCATGACCTTGCCGTTGCTAGCGCCACGCTATAACCACTGAGCTACTACTGGAAACCTATTAGTAAGTAGAAGTTTATTTTCTAAACGTTCACGAGGCCAAAAGTGCTCATGGTTGAAAAAACACTCAATTAAAGATTTAGAACGCTGCATTTTACGATTTGATATGCCATCTGATATCTGTGGATTCTGTTCTCCGGGGTGAACTCTAAACAAACGTTTTGTTCTGCTCTCTTTACAAAGACACTTGGGTTTGTGTCTGGTTTAAAGTCTGTGGTTAAACACTGAAGAATGCAGGAATGTGAGGGTCATCTCAGCGTCTCTTCATTCTCATACGTCTCCGCGTCAATTATTAACATTTATCACATGAATCACTTCAGCAGATCTTTAGCAGGAATTCCATCGATACCCACAAGCGTCTCAGATGGAGTCTGATAATCTTTCTTCCACACATGAGCGCGAGCTCAGAATCGGGATCTCTGCCCGGATTCTGCATTTTTTCCAGCTCTCGCTCTGGCATTATTCTGACCCAGAACCTCCAGCATAAACCACAGACTCAGAGCCGGCATGAAGGACTGGAACTTGTGATGATAAAACAGATGAGAACGAAGACCTGTTAAGATATCACTGTGACGGTTTTCAGGGACACTGATTCCAAACTTTTAGTTTATTTTGTTGTTTTTGTTCCAGAAAACATCTCTTTGCAATAGCACTGTGACGTAAACTCATTTCTAATCATAATTATTACATTTTATTTTATACACCAGAATATCAAACACTTCGGACTGTCTGGGCTCTTCTGGTCTGTAAACAATCACCTTAGCAACACCCTTAGCAACCACACAGCAACATGTTACAACTATCAGCACCACATAGCAACTCGCTGATAACCTCTAACAACACCCTAGCGACGGGTTAGCCTGCAAATGAGCACATTTTTAATGTAGAAATAGACTTATTCCTTAAAAACACTATTTATAGATGTGTTGGTTTCAGAACTGTCTCCAATTTACCCCAAAAATGTACACTTAAATATTATATTGTTAATTAAAACTGCGGAAAACGTGAGCCGCGCTGCTTTCTCATGCGGTGCGCATGCGGCATTCTGAAAAGTTGAACTATTTCATTTCGCCGACGCCTAGAAAAAACGGAGCGTCGCACCGCATGCACATCGCGACTGTGTCGCTCCCTATTTGCGCGCACCTGCCGCGTGTCAACATTTAAAATATTGAACTTGCGCGCGCAAAGTGAAAAAGACGTGAAATGTGAATTGGGTTTAAAGTCCCTGTGAACCGAAAGTTGCAATCGTTTTTACTTCCGTATTCTGACACATTGTGACAGATTTTCAAAGGAGAAAAGTAGTGGGCGTGGCTTGTGTTTTTTCACTGCGAATTGATTTGATGTTTAAAGACAGCTGTTGCATTTTGAAATGAAACTAGCAGCAGACTGACAGTTGAAGGGGAGGAGTTAACAGATGCTCCACCCAAGCCGTCTAACTTACGTCATTTGAGATCGACAGTCATTTCAGGGTGGAAGTGCATTTTCAGATTTTAACGAAAGATAATGAGAGTAAATGAATTTTAAAAATAAAATGACGCACATTGATACGCTATTTACTATAAACAATATTTCATGAAAAAATAAGAATTGTCATTTTTTATTTCACTGGGACTTTAATGCAGTACACTTTATCATTTACTATAGTAAGCCGCAGTTAATTGTACAGTAGTATACTGTAGTATATTATAACAATTGCTACACTTTGTTAAACCACAGTATTGTGCAGCAAATACCACAGTATACTACAAGATTTACTATGGTGAGACTCAAAAGCACTAAACCTGTCCTAGGAATTTTACTACACTTTACTATAGTAAAATCTAAAGTATACAACAGTATACAGATGAAACAAGACAACAAACGCAATAATCCGAGTTTTAAACTTCTTACCAGTGTAACATCCAGAATTAATGTTCAGTAAACCGCGTCAGTCCCTCATGCACCTTCGCTCAACGTGATATTTTCCTCTCGGTGCTATTGGCAAATGAACGAAAGTGAGATCCAATCCAAACGATTTCAACATTCAGCCCCTTCTCAAGATCTTTGTTTTCTTTCATTAGTTTGGTCCCTGGATACACTGGAGGTAAATATTCCTCTCGTTCAGTGAGGCTGACACTTGAAGAAAGACGTCCAGGCCGGGGGTGACTGCGGTCAGAGACGTTTACTAATTAGGACAGAAGTATAAAAACAACGTCAGGAGGACTTGACATCACAGGGGTCGCAGCTAAATAACGCTCGCTCTCGTTCCCAGCGCTCATTTGCATGGAAATCATGCGAGATGCCGTTCACTTCTAAACAGGCATGAAAAGATACCTCACAGGACGCCACAAGGGAAGACTACAATTTCAATAGCAATGAGAAATGTGTCTTCATTTACCCAGAATGCTTTTTCACAAGATCTCGGCTTGAAACCTCAGACCATGCAGGGTTTTTCCTGGCTCAAAATGAGGCGGAGGTGGTGTCATCCTGATCTTCTACACGCACACGAAGGCCTACCGTACCTTTAAGTGGCTTAACCAAAGTGACTTTGACATATTAAAAATTCTAATATGAAAATGATTTTTTTTAATCAAATAAAGTTATTTTTCATTTTCAACTAACTTTTCAGCCCACAATAGCCAACTGAATTAACCAGTCTTACTGAATGATCAAAGCTCATCCACATCTTGCATTCTCTGTGGTTCACTTTAAATGATTCAATGATCTCTTATACCCTGCGTTCCATTGCGAAGGGCTCATCCCTATGCCCTAAGCCCTTCGAATGGTTTACCCTCCAGAGTGAGAGCTTTGAAGGGTTAAAGGGTGTAGGGGACCAAACAACTGTTTCTTGAAGTGCCCTTCTGCGTCATCATCCCGCGCCCATAAGGAGGCGGCGTCACCACGCAAAGAATCTGCGCAAAGAATCACGGGAGCCCGAAGTGACCATCAGTTGTACCCTTGGAAATCCTTCATCCCGAAGGGCCCTTTGAAGTGGCCAGTTATGAGCACTTCGGATTGGAACGACCCTTCAGTATGGCGGCCATGATTGTTGTCACTCCGAAGGGCCCTTTGGAGGGCGATGTATCCCAGTTGGAACGCAGGGTTATTCGCTAGTGACTGAAAGGTTCAATAGTTTAAATGAATCGGTTCAAATGAGTCATTCGTGTGCGAGTCGTTCTGAACGCAATGTGCGTTCATACTGGCGAACTCGCTGTGTACAGTATATGCTGATTCAACGATCCAATTGCACAGCTAAAGAGATCGTCAATAAGATTGACTTTTGATTGCAGACATGACTAATCTGAGCTCAGTTTGACACATTGTTGACATCTCTTCTGAAGCTCTAATGACGGAGACATTTCTGACTATCACAGATGAGACTTAAGCGAAAGTTTCAATTTAATCTCATTGAGGTCTAGAAGAAATAACTGATACATAACTGAGATCTCATGTGTGATTTGTCTTTCTTACGGGGACGTCACTTTTTTTAAGGGTGAACTGTCTCTTTAACACGGCTGCGTGTCTTCTGTTGTCATGGTGCTCTGTTGGCATCTCTCACACATCTTGGCACATGCGAAAAACCCGAGACTCGAAAGAATTCTCTGGCTGCTCTCTTGCACCTTCCGTGAAAGACCGAAATCAAAGCAACTGGTTTTTAATTGTGATAATGACACAAGGCAACTGGACGAGCGACAGAAGATTCCTGACAGACTGACACAGAGATGGATTATGGAGCTCCGCCAGCGCCTCTGACTTCAGGTTACAGTCTCAGGTTTAAACAATCCTCCCGATAAACATCTAATAACCAGTATCCAAAACCAGCAGATCTGACCAGCTGGAGGTGAATGCTCAAAACCCAAATCAAGTTGTGTTTAATAATGGTACCGGGTTAATACAATGACCGCTTGGGAAAAGACCAATACTTTCCTATACCAGTCAAATATTCCTATAACTAACCATTCATTTCCAAGTAACAACAGAGAACCCTTACCAATGGCCTAACAATGCCATAGCAACCACTCAGAACACCTTAGCAACCATCTAAAGTAGTAAAGCACAAGCAGTCAGCCAAAACATGCACATACGACATACTTTAAAACACTCTTTAGGATTATATAACGTTTGACTTTAAATGAACATTGAGCCCCTATTTAAATCTCTTCTAGACAAACTTTTAGTCTGAAAAACATGACAAGCTATTAAGACAATGTAAGCAATATCCTCTGCTTGCTTTAATTTCCTGTCCTTTTTATAAAAGTTAATGAAAAATCCACCATCACCTGCAAATGAAACTCCCTTCATAACAATGTCTCAATGACCACATGACTAAAGATCATACGACATCACTCAGATTCAGTGAACTCTCAATGACATCATGTTCTATTGACAGCAACTCTTCTATTGTGTTTCACTGCCAATCCAAGCGAGTCATTCTGTCCAGAGGTTTACAAACAAAGAAATGTGTTTAAAGAAAGAATTCTGTCATTTAACAATGTTTATGGATGCCTACACATGAGGTCATTTCATAGAGATTACGCTCACAAAAATACAACTATAGACTTAAAGATAAAGGTTCTTTAAAGAGTTCTTCACAATGATGCCAATTTTGGTTTTCCAAAGAACCATACAGTCAAAGGCTCTTAAAAGAATCATTTCTTCATTACCGCACCTTTTTATTATCGGCTGAACCATATTCCACTGTAAAGAACCTTTTGTGCAACAGTAAGGTTCTGCAAACGTTAAAGGTTCTTTATGGAACCACACAGTCCTTTAAAGGGATAGTTCGCCCAAAAATACAAATTCGGTCATTATTTACTCATAAAATAATGACAGAATTTTCATTTTTGGGTGAACTATCCCTTTAAGAAAACCTATTTTAGGTGTATATATTGAAAAAATTTAAATAAAATGGTTCTTCACAATCACATGGATGCCATAGAAGAACCATTGGCCCATTCAGTCAAAATTAAAAGAATCATTTCTCTCTTACTTTTTCTAGTCTAATGAACTTTTTTCCACTGTACAGAACCTGAAATGCTTTTCAGATGTTAAAGCTACAGTTTGTAAAAACCGCCGCTAGAGGGCGCACGATCAAAACAACAACAATGCCGTAGCTTGATGACGCTGTGAAGGAGCGTGGAATGATGGGATCTGTTGTCTTGAACTCCACCGCTGATGGCCATCAATCAGACGGAAACGAGAAATCATGTTAGCGGATGAGGTAAAGTAATAAAGTTTTATAAATGTTGTGTATAATTGTGGTCCATAAATAAGTGACTGCTCGAAACAAGCTAGTCACTTGCTAGACGCTACCTTTGCATTTGTCCACGACACTGTTGTCATGCGGTTTCTACGTCAGTAAAGGCGTAACAAAGGGTGACGCGGATATGACGCCATTGACAGGCGACTGCACAGCCCCGTGTCACTGTTTAGAATGGAGATTATCTCACGATTTACAAGTAGTTGGAAACATTTGAGATATTGTAAGTACTCAGCTGAACAAAATATATAACACTGGCCTAGTGGTTTTTGGATATTTTACTGCAAAATTGTTACAAACTGCACCTTTAAAGCTTCTTTAGGTAATCTTCCAGCCACAAATGGTTCTATGGCATCATGAAGCACTTTTAAAGAGTGTATATTAAAAAATACAGATTCACTACAAACATACTGACTTATCCAGGACTTGGACGTTTCTTTTTTTAAATCCCATTTGGAAAGTACCTTGATAAGAAAAAAAACGAATAGACTAAAAAGAACAGATAAAATCATCACATTTCCCCCATCAGACCCTTATTGAGAAATGAAATGATCTCATGTCATGAACAGCCTGCTCTCAAGCACATAGTCATTCTACTGACCATAACAAATACAAAAAGTAGGTCATCGATGAAACCGCAGGCCGCACAACGACACACACACACAGACACACATTAGTGTTACTTACATTACTGTACTCTACTGTATGCTGCCTGTCCACAAACCAACTGCTCTAAGAAGCCAACCAGAGATGATGTTCAGCATATGAAGAAGAAAACAATCACCTAGCTTGCGTGTAGTTGAGTGTTGTGTTGTTCTGGATGCCCCCCGCCAGCCGTGCCCCTCCTAGTAGGCCATATGCTCAGGCAAGCATGAAACATGCAGCGGGGGGCATCTCCTCTATGCTTTATTTCACGCAGTCAACTCCCACTAATAGATTGATGCTGCTGGCAATAACCCCCCCAAGTCTCGCTAAAAGAACAAAGAGCTTCAGTGATTCATCTGTGAAGAGGCCAGAGAAGTTAACCGGGCACCGACCACCGGACTGGGTCTATCAAGCAGAGTTCCAGCATAGATTCCAAAACTCATCGAGCTGCTTTACTGACTACATACATACACTACACAGCTATTTTGTAAATCTCAAGCAAAACCTCAAAAAACGGACTGATGTGGAACGCTCTCCATGGCAGCATTTTTTCCAATTTATTCCCTCTCAAGTGTTTGTAAATCTTTATGTGTGTCTTTCCTCAGTAAAACCGAAAAGAAGATATGTTGAGAAATGTCTCAGTCGTTTTGTGTTCATACAACGGAAGTCAATGGGGTTCAGTGTTGTTTGATTATCGACATTCTTCAAAATATCTTCTTTTGTGTTCGGCAGAAGAAAGAAGCTCATACGGGTTTGACATGACATGAGGATGAATAAACGGTGAAAGAATTCTCATTTTGTCTGAACTATCCCTTTAAATCTTATAATGTGCATCATATACAGTACAGCACAAACAAATGATGTATAATGTATTACAAAGCTTTTTTATATCAATACTTTCCCAACTTTACTTTTAAATGAATTACATTAATCAACATAACATTACATTACAATAAACTGCTGTTTTCAAGGTCTCTTTCAAACTTGTTGCAATGCATTATGGGAAAGGTTGATAGCGTTCTAATGATGGCTTTAAATGCAACCTACATTTTATAAAATGCTGGTGTGTTTAACCCATTGCTGTGTAAAATATGGACAAACCCAAGTGCTGCTTTTAAACAGAGAGCAAAACAAATACTGAGAAAAATGATATGATATAATGAAATCAATTATATTAATAATCACCACAAACATTTTCAAAATAAACTCTTTCGCTTTGTCCAAAGTTTTGGATGGATGTTTCTATACCAAAGTTGTTGCAATGCATTATGGGAAAGCATAGGCCAAATTCTGCTGTTAGTGTCAGATGTTGCCTACATAGACAGCTCACTGGATTTAATACAAACATTTGTACAGATTCAGTTGTGTGAATGCCATATTTTATTCAATTATTTAAAAAGCTCATTGATGTGTACAGTAAGTGTCTACGTGTAGAGACGGTTTTTCTCTAATGCAGTTACAAGCAAAAGAGTCGCAAAGTCTGTAAGGACAAATGAGGAACGGGTTTTGCCCTCTGATGGTTTTATAATTAGTTGAGAATGTCATATGAATTAACAGCTGCGAGGGCCTGTGACCACTGACCGCAAACTCATTCCTATTGCTCTCTGAATAATGAGTGAGACCCACCCCACCCGAAACACAATCACCACATCCTCATCCTCCACAGAACCTCTCTGAAACATACTCACAACATGACACTTTCTACAGCAGAATTAACATCTAGAAAACATTGAAACAAGGTCTTACCTGTGCGTCCATGCTGATGATTAGAGTGATTTTCTCAATGAACGCAGATGTGTGTGAGAGAGGTAAATATGCACCGTCTCTCTCTCTCTCTCTCTCTCTCTTATTATCTGGGTGTGTTCATCATACATACCTCAGCAACACACTCTGGACCACATCTGCACGACAGGTTAGCACAGGAAAAACAGCACATCATTTAACTCTTCATGTGTCACACTATAAAAGTCTAGTGTTTAACACTTTACATCAAACAGCACTGTAGGTGTTATTTTTCAGTTTTGTCTTTCTTGGTGTTCGGTTTTAAAGGGCTGTAAAATGTCCATATTATTCTTAATTAGCCTAACTGATGGTATATACAGCTCAGATCTATCAATAATTCACTCACCTTCATGTTGTTCCAAACCAACACATCACGGGAATTCGTGACATTGTCACGAACTGTAATCTATTAATTCATGTTTACTGACTAAAATTTCCCCCTTTTTTCGTGTCACCCAGCACGAGTTCAATCTAACGTATTTTAAAACGCGCTCTCTTTCATGTGTATAAAATATATATCAACGCAATCTGATGGGTATTCGTAGCTATTTCACAACGTGGCTCATTCGTGTGAATTCCTATTATTCCTACGATCTCATTGGCATGTTTTGTAACGATTTGACTTTGTCCCTGTGACGTCAGGTTTGGGGGCGGGGTTAGTGGAGCCATTTATCGTTGTTTTGCCACCTCGTGAAACTCGCGTTTTTAGCGAAATTAGGCTTTGCGGCTGTGATTTTAAGGGTTTGGGGTGAGTGAGGTGTTAGCCAACTCCTAAAATATGTACGACTTAGGGTTAGGGTTATAAATATATAAATGAAAATACACGCAGTCTGTGTTTTGAAAGTCGTGCTGAGTGACATTAAAAAAGGTCGTCCTCACTGATACGAAAAAAATGGATTGACGTTGGTATAATAAATTAATCTATTCCATATTTCGTGTCTATGCCACGAACTGCCGTGAGACTGGTTTGTCCAAACACACGCTGTGATTCTGTTCTGTGGAACACAAAATGAGAACAACAACTACATAATCAAAAAAATGCTGATTTTAGATGACCTTGTTGTTACACAGAAATGCTGATATACATATGTACAGTTGAATATACATATGTTGTTGTTTTTTGTGCTTTCAATATGCTTCTCATTGGTATAGATTTCTAGATCTGCACATTTTGAGATGACAATGAACAGACAGAATCACTAAAGACATCTGCTACACACTCACTATTCATAAGTTTAGGAGAGCGTTCAAAAGATGCTTTAAAAACACATTCTGTATGAAGTCGAGTGGTTCGGTTGAAGTATGTGGAGTATAAACAGCAGTCAGTCATTGAGGCGGTCGAAGGAATTTCCCTGCTCTCTCAACCGATAATAAAACAACTTTACTGCCTTTATCACGGCACCTACAGCACTCGCCCGTATAATTATCAGTTATTTTTACTGTATGTGAAGTCATTTCCAGACCCCTGCAGATGACCAAAATGAGAGAAACCTGTTTTGTGTAAACTCACAATTTGTGCAATATAGAATAAGAATAATTTCCTTTAAAAAAGCAAAAGCTATAGGATTTCTAAACCTTTCAATATATTGTCATGGACTTTTCAGAATAGTTTTGTTTGGTTCACTGGGTTGCTATGATGTGGATTTGTTTTGTACCTCTTTTGAGTGACACATAGACAAGTTGTAATAGCTGTGATTCAGACATGTTTGAACATTATAGTGAGTATAGAACCACCCAGTATAACGTGTCTATACTTTACATTGCGTATGGCACAGCGGTGGTTCTAAATAGTGCCAAATTATACATTAAATTACATGAAAATAAACTGTATAGGCCCAACAAACTGCACATGTATTGAAATGATGTATAGGCTAAATAAAAACTTTTAAAGTGCACAAATAATAGCAGTGAAATAAAGCCCAACTCGGTTGATCAAAGTCTTGCCTTTCATTTTTTAGATTGATGCTTTGTTTAAGCAACACTTTTTAAAATAAAACAAAAATAATAAATACCAAACCTACCAAATCATGCATGCATAGACTTTCTGTTGTGTACAGTGACAGAACTCGAAAAAATTCAACAGTCTACCATGCTTCACTTGAAATAGAAAAAGAAACAAACACAAAAACCACATGGACGTAAAAAACAAGTTTGCAGCCTTTCAAGACACTAATTATTGTGTTTCAGAGAAAACATCTGGCAGTGTGATTCTGATGCACCGCAGTAAGACACCGTGTTCTCGTGCTGGTGTGATGCTGCTTCCAACCTTCTCCTGTGATGAAGCACATGCAGAACACAGAGAGATCTTCACATACACAAGACAGGTCATATGATGAGCACTTTCTCATACAGGCAGTAAATAAATATATGTGTGCAAACCTCTATTATACGATGTGATTATACAATTAATGCAATCAGTCAATGTGTCTTTGATAGTATAACCATCACTCACTGTTGGCCACTATTCATGAATACCTGTTTTGGCTTTACATGATCCTGTCACACCTGCAGAACACCTGTGATTTCAGCTTTTAAAAAGTCCATCTGGGAAGTTTGTTTTTACGAGTGGTACACTAACATGACGTACGCTCTGATGCATATTTATATGAAAATATATATTTTTAAAAATCATATGCAATGTCAATGAAGTGTGTCAATCAATTCAACTCAACGCAATGTGATTATTTTATTTTATTGAAATATGACAAAATATTACAGATTTACACAACAAAATGGCATACAATGTAGGCTACATTGAACAATTACTTAAAGGGGCATAGGCACAGAAGAATAAGAAAAAACAACACAAAATATATATAAAATTAAAGAAATAAACAGACAAAAATAAAATAAATAATAAAGTAAGTAACTAAGTAAAAATAAACACTTTAAATAAACGCCATATTATTAAATATAGATCACACAAAGGAGAAAATATCATAATAAATTATATTTATCAAATAGATCTAATAGGATAAGTTGTTATGTATTGTCTTAAATATTTTTTAAATACAACAGGGGGGGTGATTCAAAAAACCAACTCAATCTGAAATCACCGCGTCACCGTCCGCGTCCCTCACACCGGCAAACACCGCCGTCAATCTGCTCCCAACGCATGACGTGTGCCATGAAACAAAAAGTAATGTGACACTTTTAGGATGCCATCAACGTGGCTCTCATCATTCTCCTCAGAATCCGCACGAGCCAAACATATGGCGCGCGCAATGTCACGTCATTGGAATCGCACCGGTGATTAACATGACACGTGCCTGAGAGTATCGCGTTTATTTTAGTATATTGTAGTAAATTTGCATATTTTGCGCGACAGAATTGTATAAAGGTTGTAAATATTTGAAGAATTTGGTTCCAAAATGAGATAACTCCGTTTTAAAAAATGTTCAAAAATCATGTTTTTTTGTGTTAGTAAGCTGTATTCTTTGAGTTATTGTGGCTTAAATCAAAACAAAACAACTGTAGTTCGATTGATATGAATTGGAATGCACAATAAAACATGACTTGAACATTTTTAAGTTTTGGAACCAAACTCTTCGTTTGTTGTTGCATTGGTCTGTTACATTAAGCAAGTTGTTAGCACTAAGACATTCCTGTTCTGCACAATATGAACTTAAAACCTACAAAAAAAACAACTTTCTCCATCTCTTGTTTTAATTGTGCGTTAAAAGTGTTGGCCGACATTGTTAGTTAAATGTGAAACGCATCGTCCGCAGCTGTGGCGCAGATTGGGCTCATGATGTTAAGTGCAGGCGGGGAAACTCGCTTGTTTCAGCAAGATCGCAGCAAGTTGTGACAACAACCAGATGTCAGTCTTTACAGAGTGGTTTCTCTGAAAAAAAACAGCTCAGTCAGAAATACAATTCTCAAAAACGACATGAACGACTATTATAAAGTATTAAAAATGTGTTTGGTGAACTGTTCCTTAATTGCATTATAAATATGACTAATTACATCATTATTCACACTTTTTGAGTAATGTAATTTAACACTGAAATTCTTTGGTATTTCCAGGTTTTCTGTAACCTTGGGAATCCCACATATACTGTAGTTGATACAGTACCTTATGGACCACGATATTTTCCCCATACTTGTTTAAATTATACCCCATAATTATTTTACCATATAATTAATCAAATCTGAATGTAGATACTATTTCCAAACAAACCACAGTTTTCCGTTAAATAAATCAGTCTGTCTGTTGTGTTGAATTGCTGGATTAATTGTTTAACATCTGTGAAGATTTGCGGTTTGACATTATTCTGGTTTGAGCGTCACTCTCGCGCCCCCTAGTGGTGAAGAAAACGAAGTAACTCAAGATTAGTTTAATACAGTTCTCACAAATCTCACAATATTGTTAAACTAGTGGACCTGTTTTACTTACTGTGGAGAGAAATTCTGTTTTTACAGATTTAGATATACTTATATTTAGGTTCTATTTGCTATTTGTGTACTATTATAACTGATATAGTCCGCGTTGTGGTTAATAATCCAACAATAATCCAATAATCACAATAATCCAGTAATTAAAACAAATATTACACACTTAAAATAATAGAGAGCATGTGTTAAAATGACATTAAAGCAATGGATAGAAATAGATTTGAATTAACTGTAGCTTAATAAAACCTACATCATCTGACCGGCACCAAATCCAGAAGAGGCGGAAAAACATTAGGAGCTTTGAAATGAGGTCATTTACTTAAAGGGACAGACAAACACCAAAAAATATTGATTCAACGGTGATTCCGAAGTCAGAAAAAACGTTTTTCAAATTTGGAAAAATGTAAAACAAAGCTATGATCTTAAATGACAAAATATTATTTGACGATATGACACTGCCCTGGCTGTGAACTGTATAAAATGTGACGGACAAAAGTTGAAACACGACCAAAGAGCTTCACATTTACCACCTCACACTGTGTGTGAACAAGCGCAATTGTTCATCCTCTCTAAACTTCCTGTCTTGAGAGGATGTGACCTCCCAGAAGCCAAAACAACTGGCCAATGCTGAAGACAAGTCTTTGATGTCATGCAACAAACGACATTCTGACACTTTCTCTGCTCCCTTTTATTCTGTTTTACCTCAGAGATATTTCTGTGATAATACACAATCAAAGAAGTTTATAATATGCACCAAACAAAAAATAAAGGTTATGACACAGTCAAAATAATATAGAACAACATCAAAAGAAAAGCTTCCATGTGTTTATAAAGTGTCTGAAAGTTCTCAATCTTTTCAATGTTTTTTTGCTGCACGAGTTACAAAGTACCGCAAGACTACAAACTTTTTCACTAATACAGTATGTACAGAACAAAATAAAAATACTATATAGAGTGATAAAAGATCTTTTAAATGTGACCATCTTTGTTATGCATGACATTGCTCTGTGCTGTACACAATTTAAAAGTCTAAAATAAAAAAGGAAAGAATAATACATCGTTTGCTCTTTGTGTGGTTTAAAAACACACAAGCTGGTATAGTTAACTCAGCTATAATTTGTACGTGTTTTGGACGGACGGGTGATGATGATCTGTTGAGCTGTACTGTATGAAGTCTCTGAACGTGCACTATAGAAACATGATTAATGATTGAAAAATGAAGAATAATAACCGTTTCCTATGCATTATTAAAGCATTAGCTTAAATTCTGAATATGTAGGCTGATTCTGGACAAACCCACATTACAAAATAAACATTACAAACAGTGGTAAAATACTAAAGTGGCTAATTTAATAAATAACAAGAATAAATAAATAAATGTGATGATGCAATGCATTTGTCTCTTAGGAATCGACAAATCAAGTTTTTATAATCTTTTGTTCTACTTCATATACCACTCGCTGGTAATAACTTGAAGCAACTTTAGAAAACAGAACTTCGTTTCTATGTCATATGATTTTTGTGCAGGGTAATATAAAACGGAATTAAAGAAATAAAATGAAGAAATTCAAATAACTACTTTTGTGGTAAAACACAATAATACATTTTTATCTTATAAATGCCACCTATAGAAATTTTTATGTAGTATTATATATATACTATATGTAATGCATTCATTTTATAGACCAATGGGCATGGACGTTTGACACTGTATATAAATCTAAAATAGATCCCTCCATACATTTAGAGATTAAATTTATGGCACTTAAAAAAAAAGCAGGTAGCCTAAAATATAGATAAGTATAAAGTGTTTTTCCGAGGATATGGTATATAAAAAATGACTGTCTTCTTTAGCAGGTTATTTGGTTGATGATCAATTTAAAGAATAAATCAAACGGACCTGAATGAAGAAGGATTGTAAGAAAACAAGTGAACTGGACGAAACAGCACCTGCTGTAAAAAAACACTCTTTGTTAAAAGATGCAAAAATATCATATAAAAAACACTATGCATGGAAAAAATAGGCAAACACAGCAAAAAAATAATCTTAATATTTCAGTTTTGCTGTCCAGAAAGAAATATCTAAACATTCTTAAAGCAACATACATTTACAGTACCAGAGAAGCACAATGACAAAATATTTAGTTACGTTCTCTGGGAAAAAAATCAAAACAAGAAAACAAGAAAAGCATATCTGCCAACTGGGTAAAAAAGAACCTGTTTTTCTCTCTTTTATTTGTATTCTTTTTAAATAAGACTTCATATCTTTTAGTCATTTTACTCCTCAGGTTAATGCATCTTGATTTAAGAACGTTTTGGTATTTGTACTGTAAAACAAAAAGACTTGGTCAAAAACACCAAGAAATTGATTTCTGTAGTAAATTCTGTCAAATTAAAGATTGAATCATTTGAGTTGTAATAGGATTAGGGCTGGAGTGATGAAAACACTGTCAGCAAATTCCACTTCCTGTCATTCTACTTCAACATCCTGTGGGGCGTGGCCAATTCATTTTCACACAAATCTAAAAAATCAGAATTCTTCATGCTGTTTTATTTACACGATGGTCTCTGGTAATGTGTCCACGCTGTCTGATGATAGCAGCTGCCATATTAACCATCTGTCTGTTGGCCAGGCTGCTCGTTCATCTCCTGTTAAACTCTTCGTTGTCACGGTGACGTCTGACTCCGCCTCCTGTCTGTCGTGACAGGAAGTGACACGGTGAGGTTCTACAGACCCGGCAAACGTCACAGAGGCAACAGGAGGTTTCTCTTCTTTGTCTGAAAATGAGGGGCTGACAGGAGGTGATACGGCCTCCTCTGATTGGTGCAGTGTCGTCCGGCAGCCGGATGTGATTGGACCGTGACTGCGGCAGGGGAAGTGCAGTGGTCTGCTGTCTGCACACGACTGCTTTGTGTTGCTGTAGTTCACACAGTCCGACTCGGAGGAGACACGTTTATACAGGTTTCCATCAGAGCCTGAGAGACAAAAACACGTCTGATCTCAGATCAGTCTGTCTGATAAACGCGCTGACTGACACATAAAGTAGTCGTGTACCTGTGAATAGTTTGTCATGAACTCCTGACAGAAGAGCAGCGTGTCGGCTTCTCCAGACGCTGGCCTTCTCATGAACCGTTTCCCCTGAACACAAAACATACACATTACAACACAAATTACAGAGCCGACTACATGGCCAGCATCATTACAAGTGCTCAAAGCTCAAGGCATCCCAGAATGCATTGCGAAAAGTAGCAGAAAAAGTATTTGCAAGTGAATCTGCCTGTGTGTTTATAGTCACGTGACTTCTCACGCGGAGATAAACCCACCGTTCCGGTCCAGTGAATTCTCCGTGATGTCCCCGGTGAGACTGTCTAGGCTGACTGGGATGTTTTGATGGCTTTGGATGGATGGACACATGCACTCTGAGCGAGTGGGAGAGTTGTTTTCATACGGAGAGATCTCTCCACTGGAGGATCTGGAAGTGCTGATATACAGAACACAGTCAACGATCTGATCAAGCTCAAGCGACGTCAACTGAATGGTTACTAACAACAAACATGATGTGAGAATCAAGGTTATTCTAGTTTACGCAAATGTACATTTTGAAACGTTTCTGTTCACTAAAATCAAAACAAATATTGACCTTAAAATTACTGGAAAAACTTAAACTAAATGAAGAATGTAAATGTTGCCTCAAAAATAAACGGATATAAGTTTAAAGCACTAAAATAATAATAATCAACAAAAAACAAAAATGTATTAATCTTATATAGCAACAAAAACTCAACAAATAAATTATAAAATGGCAAAAGCATACAGCAGAATTGCTAAAACTTGAACTAAAATTTACATAAAAACTAAAAGTCTAAAAATAAAAGCTCATTCAAGAATTCAGCAGTAGCAAAATTGAATATAAAATCCATTTTATTTTCAGAAACCCTCTTGTGTGTGTGAAATTACAGTATCAGTAATCCAGATGTTAGCTTTAGTCTTTGTTTTACTGTAGACACACACACGCGAATGGGATTTACAACCACGTTTAAGGGATACTTCACCCAAAAATCTCTCGAGTTGTTCCAAACCTGCACACATTTCTTTGTTTGGTTGAACACAGAGAAAGATATTTGGAAGAATGCTTGTGAATAGGGACTGTAACGATTCACTCAGCTCACGATGCCATGCGATTCCTGATACTGATCTCGCGATACGATTCATTCACGGTTTATTTTTTACAAAAGAGTTGAGACAAATTTGAAACCAACAACTGCCCTTTTATTATTTCTCAAATGCTGCACATTTCTTTTTGAAATAAAAATATCTCTTATGTCAAATAACAAAGTTAAACTGCAATTTTAAAACAAATTCCAAATCAAATAATAAAGGAATTATACTAAAGACTCTTTGTGCTTTTCTTGGATTTTTTATACTTAAGAAATATCAGCACAAGTTCGCAGTGAACACAGCGGCCCCTGCTGTTCAAAACATGTACTGCGATTCAAATAACATCTCAACCGGCTTGAATCCTCACATTTTATAATCGATTTTCAACCGGCTCACGGTGAATCGTTACATCCCTACGTGTAACTAAACAGAACTGCTGTCTTAAATTCTCAACAGAACAAAAAAATCGAAAGTATAAAAAGTATTTTTTCCTACTATGGGAGTCAATGGGGTCCAATAACTGTTTGGTTACAAGCATTCTTCGAAATATCTTTCTCTGTGTTCATCAGAACAAAGACATTTATACACATTTGGAACGACTCGAAGGCGAGTGAACGATGACAGAATTGTTCTTTTTGGGTGAATTATTACTTTATAAAGGGATCAGATGGAATAGAATCTGACCTTGTGTGTTTTTGTGGTTCCCACACCTGCAGCGAGATGTGATGTGTGTGGAGTTCTGACTGTGGATCACTTACTCACTCTGTGGTGTTTTTCTTCTCAGCAGATAATCCACCACATCACTGTCTGTGTCCAACAAACTCTGAAGAACTTCAGTCTGCAGCTCAGCCGAAATCTACAGAAAAACAGAGCAATCAATGAGAAATCTGAAAAAAATACACAGAATGGGATCAAATAAAACTAATGCGATTCATTAATGTGAAAACGCTTCTCGTGTAAAAGCTGGAAAATCTCACAATGGCATTTCATACGAGTGACTTAACGAGAGTCAAGTGAAATGAAATCACACGTTCCTTGATATCGCATTGACATTAATGACTTCACTAACATAACAATTAGACCTCAAGGAAAACAAATCACGGAAAATGTACGACACAATCAAATGTGTGTAAAAACAAACAGCACGGCATGTTTATATTCCACCGAGAATATTTGCTGTTTATCAAACTTTTATTTCTGGACATGCCCGAAGACTGGACAAACGAGTCTTCAGCATCATAAATACACATCAGATGAAGAGTTGATTTATTGGAGGGCTTCGGTGGGTTATATTCTGTAAAGGAGACGTGTTGTACCATGAATAATGTTTCATGCGAGTCGATCATGTGTTGGACGACAGTGATGATGGCGGCGCTGTCTTCAACACGAGCAGAACTCTGAAGACTGAACTCTTTCTCACACATCTTCTGCTTGTGAAGCAGGTTCGGACCAAATATCGTCGCCAGGTTCAGTGATGTCATCTTATTGCCAATGACCTGATGAAGACACATCACAAACACACAATTATGTTACAATAATGAACAAAGGGCATCGTGAGTCAAGTGCTGTTTTCAAGTCTTCTGAAGTGTAACACTGAAGTCTTTTTTACTGAATCACATAAAGACTGAACATATACATACGTTTTCTTTTTATGAATAAGAAAATAAAAAAAAAACAGACACGTGCTGTAAACACAAACAATTTATTAAATGTCTTATGCATGTTTTTCTTGCTTTGCTTTTCGTTCGTCTTTCCAATACAAATATCTAAACATTCAGAAATCAAGATACATTTGCTTAAGAAGCAAATGACTGATATTAAGTCTTGTTTTCTTAAAAACGGGGGGTATGAACAGTGTTGGGTAAGTTACTCTGGAAAAGTAATGAATTACTAGTTACTAATCACATAGTCAATAGTGTAATTAGATTTCTGTACAGATGACTCTCTCCAGAACGTATTTAGTTACTTATTACTAATGACTTTCTATATCCTACATCAACCTTGATGAGTTAAGTGATTCAAGGATAGACATGAAACAACTCTTTTTATTTATTCAAATAAATCATATTAAACTACATAAAATGATCTTATTAACTGACTAAAGTATTACAAATGTGAGAGTTATACATTAATGCATGCATTTTAAAGTTAGACTTTGAATTTTAATATCAATTCCACTATTGTATACATTACACAGTTTGAAGTTCAATTACATCAGAAGTAACTGTAATTAAATGACAGAAAAATAAGAGTAATCCCTTACTTTACTTTTTTAAGGGGAAAGTAATTAAATTACAGTAACTTATTACTTAGTAACTAGTTACACCCAACACAATGTATGAAAAATAAACCAGAAGTATAATGAATGCAGCTTGAATGTAGTTTAATGAATTAAGTTGAAAATTAAATTGATTTTTCTTACCCCACTGATAGATATTTTTTTCTTGTTTCAAACACAAGATTATCTTCGATGATAAGCAGAATTTTTTTATATTTCTTACAAAGTAAGACATTTATTTTTTTCAGTGTGACAAAAATGTTAATTTAATTTTATATGAAAACATTTTATCAAGCAGCGTCTTGGTGTATTGAAGGAGCTCACATCTATATTAAACTCTTATTGAGAAAAAAAGCCAAAACTGTGGTATTGAGTTAATTCTGTTCATCACGCATGAATTCTGTGTATTAATTAAATCAAGATCTTAAATCAAGGTCAGTCTCATCTTGAGGTGCTGTTGCCTTATAAGAGAAAAACACAAACAACACAATCAAAACAAAAGAATGTTGTTGTGGGTTTGTGTTGGAGGAAATGGAAGAGAATAACTCTCGTATGGGTCACATCTGTGTGTCGCTCGACTCGCTGACATCACTGCTGATGACAGAAGCACATTCACTTCAATGTTTACACAAGGCTCTTGAAACATCTGTCGTAACGCTCACAGAGTCGTGCGGAAGATTGTGAAACCGATCTAATGACACGCTATTTCAAAAACACAATGAGCAAATAAAAGGGAATTAAAATCATCTTGATTTTCATTTCTTGTCACCAAATCAATCTGCTGAACTCACCTTGTGTCCGTCACCGTCCCGGGAATCTTCCGCGTGATTGGCCACCTTAGACAGGAAGTGAAGTAAACACTGCAGCGTGTCGCTGTTGCAGGCAGGAAGCAGACAGATGAGGTGCTGCAGGGCAGCGTGTCGCTCCGTCCCGTTCAGAGCTGCACAAACGCCAGGCAGACAGAGTTATAAGCGTTCTGTATGTGATGACAAATGAAACAGACGGATGCTTCTCACATGCGCAGCTGATGAAAGCATAATAAAGCTCTCTGGTGAGCAGAGGATCAGGAAGATCTCGCAGAAACTCCTTCAACAGAGCCGCCACGTCATGAACGCTGTGCTGCTGATCCAGATGCACATCCACACCTTCATCAAACTCCTCACGCAGCTGAAACACACACACAACAACAACAGCAACAACATTGATTTCTTTATTCTCAAATATAGCTCACAATGGCTTTGAAAAAACAAAAATACAAATTATTACATTTATTTTGCTTCCAAAAAAGTGGGGAAGAAATGAGATGGAGTTTGGGTAATATTCATGTATGTTATTTACAGTGTTGGGTAAGTTACTCTGAAAAAGTAATGAATTACTAGTTACTTATTACATATTCAATCGTGTAATTAGATTTCTGTACAGATGACTCTCTCCAGAAAGTATTTAATGACTTATTACTAATGACTTTCTATATCCTACATCAACCTTGATGAGTTAAGTGACTCAAGGATGGACATGAAACGATTCTTTTAATTCATTGAAATAAACGATATAAAACCACATAAAGTACTCTTATTAACTGACCAAAGTATTACAAATGTGAGAATTATACATTAAAGCACATGTTTTAAAGTTAGACTTTGAATTTTGATGTCAATTCCACTATTACACAGACACATATTACACAGAGTATTTAGTTTAATTACATCAAAAGTAACTAACTAAAATTACAGAAAAAACAAGAGTAATCCCTTACTTTACTTTTTCAAATGATTACAGTAACTAATTACTTAGTAACTAGTTATACCCAACACTGGTTATTAAGTAAAAGATGTTTACAGAGAGAAGTTTCTCCGAGCAATTTTCTCTCAATCTTAACTGGTAGAGACATCACTAGAAATGCAAAGATTCATGGGATTGATTGGCTTGAATCCACCGTTAAAGTGAAAATCATTTATTCACCTTTTTGTCATGTCAAACCTGTATGACTTTCTTTCTTCCGGAGAACACAAACGAAGATATTTTGAAGAATGTTGTTGACTGGACCCCATTCACTTTTATTGTACAGACACAAAACCAATGCAAGTGAATGGGGTTCAGTTAACAACATTCAAAATATCAAATATCTTCTTTTGTGTTCTGCGAAAGAAAGAAATTCATACAGGTTTGACATGACAAAAGGTGAGTAAATGATGACAGAATTTTCATTTTTGGGGAACTACACTCTTAAAAATCAAGGTGCTTCAACATTCCATAGAAGAAATGTTTTTTGTCTAAATGTTTCCATAAAGAACCATTAACATCCCAAGAATATATATATATATTTGTGGTGAAAAGGGCTCTTCAGATGATAAAAAGGTAAGAAAGAGATGGTTCTTTAAAGAACCTTTGACGGAATGCTTCCTCTATGGCAGGGGTCTTCAACTACTTTTCTTCGAGGGCCAGAATCCAAAAGTATTAATAAGATGTGGGCCCGTTTTTTTATTACCATATTCTTTACTCCTTATTAGTGTGTAATGTTGCTGTTAGACCATAAATAATACCTGCAAAGTGATCAAGTTCAAAGCCAAGCGAGATATTGTGTTTAACAGAATTCGCTTTACAAGACTACAGAGAACGGCTGGAATCGGACGAAAGCCCTCTACTTCCCGGGTACATGATGTCACTATTCCCAGTGTTTTTAGTAACCTCCGCCCAAAGGAATACGCCAAAAAAGGGACGAGGCCTTCCTTAGAGAAGAGGAAGAGCCGCTGGAGTAGTGTTTGGTTATCAGAGATTGTAAACATTTGACTGAGCTGCACGCTAAACTACTTTCATCACAGTCCTCCAGCTGGTCATAAGAGTTCAGCGACACACATTCTAAGAGAACCAACGCTCAAATAACAGCTTCATGACTTTAACATCGGCTGTGAAAGCTGTTCTGTGTAACACACTGATATTGTGTGTGTGCGCATACCTCTAAAACACTTCTATCAAACGTCCTTTGAAGTCCTGCTTGCAAATGTCTCCTGGTCAATCTGCTTGTTTTATTATCTACTTGGGTCCAATATAAAAACGCTTCTGTTATTAGTGTTAATTAATATAACCGGTCCGACCCAATCGGTCCAGTGTCATTTCCCTCGCCATAGTAGGAAACAAATCGCGATCTCAAACAAAGATTGAGGTTTGCACATGCACTAGCAGACCTCCGTTACACTTCGATGGATCCGCATGTGTTTAACTGATGAAGTGAAGTTGACGCCATTGTTACCGTTTATTGCTAAAAGCCAAAGTTTATGAACACACGTGCACTGAGAGATGGACCGACCAATCACAACAGCCTGAGAAGTGTAAGCTCGCTGATATGGTGTGGGTGGGACATCTTCAGACACCAATTGGGGAACCAATCACGACAGACCTGGTCAGCTTTACCAATCAGAGCCTTTCGGAAGGAGGGATTTTATAGAAACCGGAAAAAATCCAGTCGTTTTGTGAGAAGAGGGACAGCGGTGAACGATAGTCTTGAAATATGTGAAATATAAAGCATTTTTTGAAACTAGAAACATGACCATCCACTGTTAAACACCCAGAAAACACCATCAAAGCTTGAAAAACAGCCAACGAATGGCTCCTTTAAAACATGCACACAAATATTGCATCCAGTATTTTTGCCTTTTCATGATATTTAATTAAATGGGATTTTGTCTTTTTAGTTGTATTTGATATATATGTTAGTTTACCCAAAATGAAATTGCTGTTAAATTGACTCACCCCCAGTACATCCAAGATGTGGGTGGCGTTGTTTTTTCAAGAAGATATTTATGAAGATATTTGGTTGAATGATTGAAAGTCAAATACGCTATTGCATTCAGCACAAAAGTAATCTCTGCTCCTTGTGACGTTAAAGCGAATTAATTGTTCTGTGCAAGAAACTGAACGCTATCTTCGGGTGAATCCAATCGCATTCATGTGGGCAGAACCTTTGTAGTGCGAGTTCTGGAGGGAGATGAACAGCTGTCTTTTGTAAATATAGCTGTTTAAATCATACATAACGAATGCAGTAATAAAAACAACACAGTTTTCCCTTATCTGAGACAACCGATACTTTTAAGGGCACAAGACGAGGTTTGGAACGCGACCTCGCATGCCTGTGGCTGTGGATTGATGATTATAACGTTGTAGCTTAAGTCCTAAGACCGACCGATCCAAACGCTTTATAAGACGTCAGTTTATCGTTATGAGCCACGGCAAATACTTCTGTACTGAATGTAGCAGCGTCGTGGCGTCTCAGGATGTTTAAAGCACACCGTTCTTAAAGTCTCTCCACCTCATTGAAATGTTAAGGCGGGCCAGGCAAAGATGATTGGCGGGCCGCCGGTAGACAAGCCCTGCTCATTTGGCATTGCTCTGAAGAACCTTTCAAGCACCTTCATTTTCAAGAGTGCATCCCTTTAAGCCATTTTGGATAAAAGCGTTTCTCAAATGAACGCGACACGCTGTCGCTCCTCACCTGTCTCACTCTCTTCTTGGAGCTTCCGACACGGAAAATGCCGACCGTCTGCAAACCTGAACGGCAGGAAAGTCACATCATCCTGGTGCTCATTGAACAGATTCATGATTCATGATGTCAGACGTCCGTCTACTGACCGTATCTCTCCAGATGTTGACAGCAGCTGTCCAGAACACGCGGCACCTGTCTGCAGAGCGGATTTAAACTCAGTTTCTTATCGCTCGTCTTCTTCTCGCCGGCTGAATCCACCGGCATGGACAACTGAAGAGCCTCCAGGAGACACGTCTGACCGTCATCCAGATCAGTGATGCAGTCCACAGACATCCCACCCTAGAAAACACACACACACACACACACGCACACACACGCACACACACACACACACACATCATACTCTTACTGCAAACAAATGCATAACATGTTTAAAAGTGAAATATTGCTGGATATTCACAATTTGTAAACATTTCCACATGTAAACATAAGCACAGAGACGGTGATCGAGACCCCAGGAGTGAGAGATATGGTACCCGTCTCTGCGAGCGCAGGGCCGTCTCGGGTGTGCCGGGTGAGCTGGACTCATTGGGCGTCTCGGAGGCGGAGCTGAGGGAGGAGTTACTGCTAGAAAGCTCTTTGTTATTGGATCTCCGGCCGGCCAGATGCCAGAGAGACGCCGGTCGACCCGCAGGACACCGCTGACCCTCGTGAAGCTGCTTCAGACGCCGGTCATTAAAAATCACCTGTGAGAGCGGCACGCCGAACGCCTGAGGCTCCGATTCTGAAACGCAGAGAGACCGAGAACGAAATAAACATCTGCTGCATTTATTTACAGGACGAGTCTTATTAATATCATTCATCTGCGGTCACATTTAACATTTGTGGAAGTGAGATTCAAATAAATATAACTCACCCTGAACAAACACGTACATATCAAAATAGATTTTATTAGTTATATGCGACGAGTTGTGTACGCATTCAATCACAGAAAATGAAAGGTAAACATGTTGTCATGGTGACGGTTGACATGAGCTGTGGTGTGAAACACGAGTCAAGGCGGTGACTGTGGAGCGTCTGGGATTGTTTTTCTTATTTCTTGCGGCAGTCGGAGCGCAGCAGGAGTCTACATTCCTGCACACATTACTGCATATGAGCGAGACGTGCTCATCGGATCAGTCGGGGGAGAGAGAGAGAGAGGTGCATTCTGGGTAATAGCAGTGCCCTGTATACTGTCGTGAGGTTAAACTGAAAATCTTAACGGTTTTAAGCCCAGGTCTCTAATGAAATAAGCACGTGAACTCCACGCTGAAAAAAATAACTTCCTTTTTAAGTCAAACGTGCAGCTGTAATTCAAGTACACCTTACTAACCAGAATAAAGTCAATTCTACTTATTAAATACATGTAGTCTCAACACAACATAAATAAGTGAACCATTGTTAACATTAAACATAATAAAAATGAAGTTGGATTTACTTCATAATTTGTTCAATTAAATTACTCAAAGAAAATCATTAAAATCTCAACAAGCAATATTAGTAGATTTTATTCCCAAGAATTTTACGTTAACTCAAATTTTTTTGTTAAAAAAAGGAACAGAATTCTATTAGGTATGTTTGAATCATTTCTTTTCGTAAAATCTACTAAGGCAGGTTTCAAGGTTTCCATAGAAACACGCATGACGCTCTGTGGATCATGGAATAACATGATCATCCGCTTTTCTTCATGAGCCGTTGAAGCAAAAACATCCGACAAACTCGCGTCAGGTCACGCTGAGAAACTCTCCACCATGAATGAAATGAACGTTTGCGCGGGTGAAGAGGATTTATCCCGCTGGAACATCATTCAGTCTGTGTTTCGGTCAATGAAAGCGGAGTTTACTCATGGACTCAAGACGACACTGTTCAGATCAAACGTTTCTGTGGTGTTTATGCAGAAGAAATCAATACCTCTGTCTTTCTTTTCTTTTGATAAGGAGTCCAGTTTCCTCCGGAGTGATTTCTTACGCTTCTGACCGTCTACACGAGAAGAACACAGACCGTTAGACAGAACACAGAAGCACACATACAAAAGAAGACAGAGAGACTGGACCTTTATTAGTATAAGCTAGATTTATAGCGTATGGATCTCAACCCTGGTGTAGCCAAACACATCCAGAATGCCCTTCGCTTTCATGAGGACCTGATGGAAACAGGTTTGCGTGAGATGTACAGTTTGCTGAACATGAGACGCATCTGCAGTGGTGATGCTTGAGATGCGTGGAGGTATTTCAGCAGATCTTCACATGATTCTCATCAATGCCTTGAGCTCTGTGAAGCGACGAATGCCTCACTGAATGTCAGCCGAGTGCTCGCCGGACAATTCATCTGACATGTGCAATGTCTGTCTTTGTGATTTTCACACTGAATGATGTTGTGTGCGCTACGCCATGTCTTAAACCCTTAATGAAGAGATATTCAGTGCCGTAGTCAAATATATTTACGGTTTCAGGAACCCAAAGTGATCACTGGGACGTTTTCCCACATTCATGTTTTCATCGCTGACCGTCACATTTCACTCAACAGTTCGCCCCAAAAAGGAATTGAATCTAAGGGAAATAAAGTCTACTGCACTCCTGAAAAAAACTGCATATGCTGGTTTGGTATGTTTGGATGCTGGTTTGTGCTGGTTTAAGCTAGTCATGTAATGGTCCATAGCTGGTTTAAGCTGGTCAAAGCAGCATGTTTTATTTTCATGACAATTTTTATTGGATTCTTTATTTGAAGGCACTTCTTTATGTAATGCAATAAATCATTTATTATATTTGTGTTTGCATTACATTCAAATCTGCCTAATTGTCATATTTCCACAATCCAAATATCATAACGGACCTTCTTCACAAGACTGATGACGTCCTCAGCAGTGTAAATCCTCCAAAGTTTTTTTATTTTTTCATTTTTTTTAAAATACGTACATTTATAACACTATATTTTGTATTATATTACCGTTACATCAAATTACAAAAAAATAGTTAATGCGAGGGTGTTTCTTACACAGCGTCTATGAAAGTCAGGGTAAATTTGACGTCGTTCTCTCTTTTGACTGCCGTCATCAGACTCTCTATTTTATTATTTTGTTGAACGTAGTGAAAACACTATATTGTTGAGTTTTTCTTTTGCCGTTTGAGCAAATGAGGATGCCAAAACAAGATATTTGTGGTCATCTCCCATTCACCGCTATAAAAGTTTACCCAACTATGACGACTTCCACTGCTGTGAAATCGTAAACATGAAACAGGTCTATTGTCTAATTGTCTTGAAGAAAGAAGTAACTTTTCTTTCCGTTTTCAGGGCTCGTGAAATTCAGCCATAAACACAACAGAGAACTTTGATAAAGTGTCTGTAACACACGAGATGTGTAGATCTGCATGCATCACATTTGAATTCATTTGATGTGTGTGTGTGTGTGTGTGTGCGTGCGTGCGTGCGTGCATGTGTGTGTGCGTGCGTGCGTGCGTGCGTGCGTGTGTGTGCGTGTGTGTGTACCTTTAGGGATGCTGATCTGGCATCCCAAATCAAAATCTTTTAACAGTCGGACCAGAGCGACCTCCTGCAGTCGAACTCTCTCCAATTCAGACAAACTCTGAATAGAAACTGACTGCAAATGGAAATGATGTCCAGATGTTCTCTTCCAGGTCAAATCTCCCTGTAAGAGAGAGCGAAAAAGAGAGAAAGTGACAGACAGAAAGAAAGAGAGAGCTTTTTTAAATACAGAACCACCTTAATGTTTGTTTGTTTCTTTGTTTATGGTATATTGCTTGTTACTTGCTTTATGTAAAATGCTCTTGACTAAACACAATAATCACAGTAAAGCACCTTAATACTAAAACTTGAAATAAAGAGAGAGACAGGAAGTCTAGCAATGTCCTTTCCAAATAAATCTTGAGAACTAGTGATCACACATCACCTTCAACCCAGACGTGTTAATCCTCATTCATGTTCTCCACAGACATCGAAAAACATTCTTCAACACCGATTTATTACTCATGATCTCAACCAGCAATGAATCTGAAACCTTTTTACAAAAACTCATCATGGCTCAAACACTTCTGGCTTTATAACAGATGCGTCTTCATGTGGAGTTCCGACTGGTATTTTATACAGGACACGTGAATATTTGATCCTCACAATCGTGCAGTGACAAGCACTGAAGAATTTTTGGCTCTTAAAAAGACATTTTGGCAGTAGCGAGTATCGTGCCCCCTCATCCCTCCCCCTGTGAATTGTGAAATCAGACCCAGACTCCGACAGGCACCGATGTTTTCATGCTTCTTCTCCTTATAGGGATTTCTTGGATCGTTTACTGGAGTAAATTTCACCAGCAGTGTCAGACTGACAGTTTACATCAGATCCTTTCCAAATTAAGACACAAAGAGAGCGGTACATAATCCACAAAAAAATAAAAACACCCGTATAATTAATAGGAATCATTATTGAGCGCATAAAAAGTTTCTTTGAAAGATTCTTGTGGCACATGTCTCACAGATGTTCTGTATATGTGGCAGGGCTTCACAGGGTCTGTGACAAAATATTTATGACCGGGCCTCTTTTCCCCGGAGCCCAACATGACCTTTAAGAGCTGCTTCAACACACCAGACCTGCAAGTGTTATGTGCATTATTTACTACTGCTGCTCTTAAAGAAACAGTTCACCAAAAAATAACAATTCCATCTTCATTTATTCACCCTCATGTGTATGAATAAACGATAAAAGAATTTTCCATTTTGGGTGAACTATCGCTTTAAACCCTTGTGCTGCACGATATTTAAAAAATGTAAAACTCTGACTATGCATCACTTTTCAAGTATTAAAATCGTTCAGTTATTTCAAACAACTGTGATATGCACATAAGAAATAATTGGATAACTTTGATATATGTCTTACAGACCTGTAATTCCAGTGAATAAATACTGACAGAATTGACATGAGCAGAAACATTAGCTGCATGATCCATAACAAATAACATGCTGTGTGTGTGCGTGTGTGTGTATGTGTTCATGTTTGTATATCCCGGTGGGGACCTAAACCTGAATGCACACCAACACATGGGGACTCGTGTCACCGTGGGGACCAAAATTGAGGTCCTCATGGGCAAAAAAGCTAATAAATTGTACAGAACAATATTTTTTACAAATCTAAAAATGCAAAAAGTGTTCTATGATCTTTAGGTTTAGGGATAGGGTTAGGGGATAGAATATACAGTTTGTACAGTATAAAAACATTACGCCTATGGACTGTCCCCACGGGGATAGTAAACCAGACATGTGTGTGTGTGTGTGTGTGTGTGTGTGTGTGTGTGTGTGTGTGTGTGTATATATAATGATGATAATGTACATCTGCATGTGTTATTGTTTTTAGTTTAATGTGTAAACCGTGTCAAGAAACACGTGATGTGATTTAATTTAAAATGAAGAGATTTTAAGTGTTCAGTGATTGTACAACTGCTGGTTTATTGTTCTCATAAATTATCATAAATTACAGAGTTATTAACATAAAGAGATGAGCAACAGTGTCATCTGCACAGCTGTTTAACAAGAGATACTTGAGATTCATGAAATAACCATCACGTGTGCATCCGTGCGTGTGTGTGTGTGTGTGTGTGTGTGACAGTCATTTCAGACTCAGCTGCTGACAGCATGCAGATTCTTAACAATTCAGCAACAGCATCACATTTGCATTCTCAAGTGTTCTAACACACAAACCCACGCACGCACGCACACACAAACCCACGCACACACAAACCCACGCACACACACACACGTGCATGCACACACACACACACACACACACCCACACACGCACACACACACACACACACACACACACACAAACCCACGCACACACACGTGCACGCACGCACACACACACACACACACAAACCCACGCACACATGTGCACGCACGTGCACGCGCACACACACACACACACACACACACACACACACACACACACACACACACACAATACATGTAACTTTAGATTAGACAGATTGATTTTATTACATTATTAATACAATCACAAGTTTAATGGCATCATATTACAGTTTTTTACGATCGCTATGACATATTTTCCAATACTTCTAACAATTTTCCTAAACTCTTAACGCACCAACACACCTACAACACACAATTGACAAAACAGTTAATTTCATGCTCTAATTCACACATTGCAAACTAAACTCCAACACTAATTTTCAAATTACAATAATATACTAACACAATACACTACATCTACAAAAACACCGCAAACATGTCTCAAAATCAAATTATTAGTTCAAAACACTAATACATGTTATCTTCCAACAGGAACATTTAATCAATCATAGCACAATATCATAAAAACACTAACATCAAATGGAATTACAGAATCTGCATTGTTTTAGGTGTCAGGTCTGACTTTATAAAATAGAGAGTATATTGCATTGATCATAGATTGTGTTTTACAGTACAGTTTATTTTTCTATTTGGGTTTATTTTGTTTATTTTGCTGCAGAAATTAAATACAAAAATTGAATGACCAATCTCAGAGTAGCTTTATAGAATGAGCGGTTTATGTGGGAAAAAAAGAGACAGAGACAGAATTGCTGCAGTAAAGGCTTTATTTGCATTAGAAAAACAAGAAAGAAAACAAGAATGCAAGAAAACAAAATATGCAAGATAGCTGTCATTTACTGTATTATGTGAATATAAAAACAAAAAAACCCACCGAAGAATAATAAAAAAATAATAATAACTGTAATCTAATCGGTCCGGTCTTCTGCGTTTGGCCACATGTTCTCATCCACATCACATCTGATATCTTCTCTGGCAAGGCACCTTGGGAAGAATCTTTTGGTATGCCTTATCCACCCCTGGCAGTGTTCAGCTGTGATGTATATATTTGCATAACTTTGATCAGCTGTTTCTCATTAGCAACGGAATAAAATACAGGGGGCATATTTGTGTTTCAGTTCACAATATATATATATATACAGCTGTTCACTTTGGCTCTAGCCTACAAGTTAGGTTCAGAACATGATGTTATCTGTTCTGACATACAGTGTGAAAGCATATGAAAATTTGGCAGTAAAATGACATTGTTTTGGTCTTGGTTGAGCTTGTGTGTAAAAGAAGTTCAAGCATTTTAAATGTGTGTTAACTGTATGCATTTTGTGTCGAAGCAACAATAAATGTGTTAATTGTATAGTCTACACAGACAGATGTTGTGCTAACTGTGTTAAGAGTTTAGCAAAATTGTTAAAAGTATTGAAAAAATTGTCATAGTAAAATCGTAAAAAACTGTATTGTGTAATGCTGTGTTCACACTTAACGGAACAATCACATTCCATGATCTTTATTTCTCGCTGGAAAAGTGAGTGACATGAAAAACATCACGCGACGAGTGTCTTCACACGTGCGGACCTGCCAAACAGTAGGTGTCAATGAACTCTTCATGCAATTCTCGCTCGAGTTGTCATTTTTCAACTTGCGCCGAAGAAGAAGCGTGTTTGCGTCATTCTGCATCGCCTGCCGCGAGTCACGTCTATCTATGCATTGACTTTGTATGTCACTTACTGGCGCAAATCGCTTAATTCGCGTTTGGTGTGAGCCCAGCATAATTTGAGGATCTGTTCATCTGGCGTGTAGGGTTCATGTCAGTATGGTGATACTGTAGATGTGAGATTGACTTCATTTTTCATATTAAAGTTCATACAGCGCTGACATTTGCTTCAGTTCTGTTCTGTAGTTGATCAGAGATCTTCTGATAGGAGATACGAGCTCAGGGACTTGAGCTTTTTTAAAGAATCTCTTGAGCAACACTTTGTTTCTGTAAATAAAGCAGAAAAACAAACCTAACACTTAACTCACTGCACGCTTCACATTTTACATCACTCAAGACAAATCACAAACAATATCTCAATTGTCAACACAGAAATGAGACGACGTCTTATATCATGATCTCATATCAATCATCCGCTTCTAACATGATGCTCCAAAGAACTCTGATTCACAGGGTCCCTACATAGTGTTCACTGTTCCCTACGTTCACCTCAGCGGCTTTATTTTGTGGTTACCAACTATTGTAGAAAACCCCGCCCCTAAAGAGCAGCTAAGAACACACTGAGCTGTGATTGGTCAGTTTACATGTCAACTCACACAATCTTTTCATTTTCAGAACAAAGTACCAAAATCAATTTTATCACACACACAATATCATATTTAATAAACCTTCATTGTATGGACCGTGAATGAAAACTGCACGACCCAGAATGCACCATTTAAAGGGATAGTTCGCCTTCAAAATGATCATCATTTACTCACCATGTTGTTGCTAGTGCCTCTCTTCTCCAAAACACAAAAGAAGATATTTCGAAAAATGCCGGTAACAGAAAACCGTCGGTCTCATTGATTTCTACTGCATGGACACAAAACCAATGCAAGTCAATGGGGACCAACGGTTTTCTGTTCCCAACATTCTTCGAAATATCTTCTTTTCTGCTCTGTTTAAGAAAGAAAGTCATACAGGTTTGAAATGACAAGAGGGTGAGTAAATAATGACAGAATTTTCATTTTGAAGATGAACTGTTCGTTTAACCCCATGTCCTCAAACAACACAAAACAAAGAAAGTCCTGTGGTACGTGAGCGAGTAAATACTGTTTCCTATCATTCCACTTGAACGTCCTCTGGGACAAGGCCGCGTTTCATTCAAACGCCAATGTGCGACCTGAAAAGCAGCCAATTCACCACTTCTGGATTTTGCCTAATGATCTTTATCCAAACAAGACTAACAAAAGATGCAAAAGCACGAAGAGTTCGAGAACAATTCCACTGAGAAGCTTTGCCGATGTAAGACTTGTAAATATCACTTTATCTCGTGTCAAGCGCATGAGTTGCACAATGAAACAGGAAGTGCCCCATTCTGACCACAAGACGCTGCTTTCCACATCACATCACTTCTTAATCGCTGAGTCACACACACACGACACACCCCGGGAAACATTTTCCCAGGATCCCAGGAGGAGGAAACATGAAAGCTCCAGGACAACATCAGCCCGCTTCATTCTCATTCACGCGTCTGTGAAACTCTTTTTCCACGACGCCTTTAAATGCAAACGCTGTGGGAAATGATCACGACTCAAACCAGCATCTTGTGTTGCCCGTACGGCACTGTTTCACCTGTAAACAACAACGCTTGCCTCAGCACCGTATGCAGACGCTCAGGTGGATTGTACTGTGTGTCGCTACGCTGTTGCTAAGGACTTCTGAGTGGTTGCTATGGCATCTCTAAGCTCCAAAAGAGCCACCTCGTGCAGGGGTGCAGTGATATAAAAAAGGGAATTCTCAGGTATTTCAGAAGTCAGGTCGCTTTGTAAAGCTGTTAATAGTTTGAATAAAGTTTAACTTTAGGCGAGCCAAAGCGAAACTTGAGTTGAAACGCGCGATGATGTTCGCCACGTGAGCGCTTTTAACGTGACGCGATGCTACTGGGAGACGCTTGTGGAGTCACCAGAGACTCGCGGTGCGAAGACAAGTTGTCCATCTTCCTACTGTACTCATATGATATAGCCGGAAGATAAATAAATAATAAATCTCATGATCAGAACTTAATTTGATATCTAGTACTTTTCATAACTTGCCTACATTTTAACAATGATAAGCATTTAAATGAACTGTAATAAATAAATAAAATCAATCTAAGAAAAATGAGGTATAAGATATAGAATTAAAATAGGAGATTGTTACCGTGAAATTTATCGTGACCGTGAAATAAAACTATTCATTCCGTGAAGTAGATTTTTGGTCATTCCGCCCAGTCTCAAGGGAATCGTGACATTGTCGCAATCTGTAATCTATTAATATTAATACACAAATTCCCCCTTTTTTCGTGTCAGTCGGCACGAGTTTCAATCCAAAGTATTTTAAAACACGCTCTCTTTCATATGTATAACTACATATCAACGCAATCTGATGGGAACCTATTTTACAAGGTGGCTCATTCGTGTGAATTCCTATTATTCCTACGATCTCATGGGTATGTTTGACTTTTTTCCCCTTGTGACGTCAGGTTTAGGGGCGGGGTTAGGGAAGCCATTTATTGTTGCTCGTGGAACTCGTATATCAGGTTATACATATATAAATGTACATACGCACGTGGTCAGTGTATTGAAAGTCGTGCTGAGTAACACGGAAAAATGGGGAAATAATAGATTCCAAATTGTTCCCTACGCCAGGAACTGCCTTGAGACCGTGTTGTTAAATCACCGAGCCCAAACAAGACTGACAGCGATGCTTTTACAACTGTCATGGTTCTGCCCACCTTGTCCTGCTTTTCTTGGCCTAGTGGCAGAACCATGATAGAACCTCTTGTTTTATGTGGAGAGTGACGTTTTGTCCCTGTTGGTCTTCCACTCTCCGGTGTGGCGTCTTTTTTCCCGCCCTTTCGTCTCCTCGTTATTGTTTGTTAATTAGTTCATGTCCTGCACCTGTCCCCTCTTGATTTATCCCCTTTATAATGCCCTTGTGTCTTCTGTCTCGTGCTGGTTCATTGTACTGTCGTGTGTGTGTCATATGTGGTGAGTTCCTGTCTTGTCAGTGTAGTTTAGTTATTTTGTATTTAATTCAAGTGTTGTCTTAGTCTGGTTAGGTGTAGTTAGTCTTTGGTGTCATGTTTTATACCCTTGTGTTTTGTTTTGTTACCCCCACGTGGGTCTTTGTTTTGTATGGTCTATAGTTTATTAAATGTCTTGTTAACCCCTTACCCGCTGTCTGCACTTGGGTCCTCTGTCATTGTCTCCGTGTCCTCACCACCCACGTTCATGACAACAACACTATTGACAAGACAAATGTACACAGTTTTCATTAATAAAAGCCGTCTTGTCACTTGACGAGGTATTTTCATATTATAGATTAAGAAACGAAGCCGGTTTATATCATTCTTGCGCTCTTAGAAACAATCCCAAATCCTTCAGTATTGTGATTTGGAGGCGTGGGGCATTTCTTCAGAGAAGGGTATGAATCTTCATCTTGCTAGTTCCCGAACCGTTTCTCATTTGCAAAAACATCATCGCACTAAACTCAAAGCTAGCGGACATCGGAGACATTTGAAGTGGGCTAAATGAATTCAGAATTCCAGCGTAAAGACTGAAATGAGAGCAGAATGTCTTTGGCACACATGGAACGATTTACTCAAAGGCCGGAGGGCAAAAAATAACAGGCCAGCAAATCTGAAAGCAAACAAACCTTCAACAGCTCATCTGGGGTCCTGAAAACTCCCAGCGCTGCTGGAGAGGAAAGATCCGAGTCTGCCTGAAATCATCATGTGTTTCTCTTTAAAGAAACAGCACACGCTCTTCTTCATTCAATCATCTCAAGTCATGACGTGTGACCACAGCACATACATGAGGTTTATTTCATGACAGTACACACATGTAACGTATGGTTCTTGTTTCATCCGCTCCACACGATTGGCTCAAATCTTTCGTGCGCTGGGGGTCGGAGATGAATGTCGCAATTCTGCCAAGATCTGACAAACCACCTCACCAAAACATGGAGTAACACACCGGCCAAAGACGATGAAGCACCTTGAAGTGCGTCAGATCTCACACACACATCTAACCTTCAAGCGTTCAGAGACGTTCTTCTCTTCATTGTGTTAAATCAATGCCGGGATTTTCTGTAAGCTCCTAGTCAATGAGATCATGAATAAAGTCACTTCGAGAGTGTTCACGACCAGTTTTATTCAGAAAATGTGACGTAGTTCTAATAGACACGAGAAAAAAACGGGTGGGAAAACGTTATGCGTTGTGAACTCGACTAGATTGTGAAAAGTGGGTGTTTTGTGGGAGGGGCTAAACATTATAAGAGGCCCGATGACATCAGACACATGACACACACACTTCATATCTGAACAATAAGAGCAGTAATGTGTGATAAAGACCGCCGCGGTCTCTCAGGGATTATTTCCCATCTATTAGAGGTAAACTGTTGGGATAATGTTGAAAACACCAGAGGTCTCGCTGAAGTGCTGTTGTGCTCCGCTGACAGTCTCCAGTGGGAAGAACTATGTGCACGCTCCGCTTTGCCAAAAAATCAGGTCACGCTGCTCCGCGGTGAGAAAAAGAAGCTGAAGGAAACTTCATGTAAACCAGATGTCACTTCAGTCAAGAACGCCACTCAGCTCTTATACGGCTCCTCTTAACAGAGTAAACTGCAGAAAAACCCCATCGGTCCTATCACGACTCTCAAACACCGAGAATCTATTCAAGTACCATTTCTTTAACCACTTTTACTACAAATACCATGGTTTAACTGTAGTAAAATCACTGGTTAACTTTCCAAACCACACACGGGATAAAGTAGATTACTGATTTGTATAATACCTGCATCAGCAATCAGATAAAACAACACATTATAATGTTTATTACAGTTAAGCACGGGCCGAATACCGCTCCCAAGGTATACCGCGGTTTGAAAAGTCACGGTTTTGACATCACTAAAAGTTTCTGTTATACCGTTCCAAAGGTACGAGCTGTTTTGTGCAGGAATCCATCAGGTTCTGTGCTATATTTTGTTTATGGTTAATTAGTTGTTTGCTCATCTGCATTTAATTGATTTCTATATATGTATGGATGAATGCATGCAAGTTTAATGACTGGAAATGCTTTTAAAAGAAGGGGTGTTGGGAAGCACTAATTTAACCTGACGTACTGCTCATGTTTACTACTGTTCCAAATATTTTGTGTTGCTTAAAAATCAAAACTATTGCGTTCAATGTTTTTTACTCGGACATTTAAAATAACACATTTTAAAGCTGCAACCCCAATACCGCCATACCGCGAACCCGTGATAGTTTGGCTTAAGGTTACCATACCGTCAAAATCTCATACCGGCCCATGCCTAATTTCAATTAACAATCCAAGTTAATTTAATAATAAATTAAATTGCATTTTACAACCGATGTGATTGCGGCTCATCCCATCAGAAATCAGTCGGAAACATCTGCTTTGTATTCTGTATTTTGGGACATTAGAGGTGCTTATATTTGGTCTCGGTGAGTCTAAACAATGGGCAATTTGACCAAAAATGGGGATGTATTTGAAAATGACTCAAAGCAACCCAGTAAAAGCGGAATTAAACCGAGACACATTAAAGCACTTCTCTTCTAGATCTAAACACTGTTAAGCTTTTAACTGAAACACTTCACCGTGAACTGGTCGACTTCAAGAACCAAAACATATCAAACTTATCTTTGTCTGCGCGAATGACCCGTCGTACCTACTCGAGCGTTAAAAAAGTCTTGAAGAACAATTCTGATTTAAATGTTTGGACCGTGACCAAAATCAGCCGTGATTCTTCAACAAATAAACCCCAAAAACCACGGGACTACAGTTACACAGGGTCACCATAAATGAACCATGGTTTTACTACAGTAACCATAGCTAAACACTGGCATTTGAGAAAACTGAGGTTGTGATCCGTTCCTTCAGACCGTCTCGTCTTTATCTGGTGTCTCTCCATCGGTTGCCATAGTAATGACTTAAACATCTAAATGACGCCAAGAAATGTGTGCTTTTCTTTTACAACGGTTACAAGCTACGCAGGAAAAAGTCAACGGAAACCAGATGAAAAACATCCTACTTGAGTCCAATCTGAATCCCATCGTGACCACACATGAGCAACAGCATCACTGGAGGAGAGACGGCTGTACTGACGGATGCTTATGCGTATATGTACTATAGTAAAAACCTTCTGATGCACTGAGACTTTAATAGAGTTTGCTTTGTTGACACCAGAGAACAGCAACATAAACTAGAGATTCCAGAGAGGTCAGGTGACCGCCGGAGGAGGACCAGGAACACACAAACATAGACAAATTTGGTGCTTCTCACTGTTGGCAAACTGTGCTAAAAAACACTTATTCAGGGCATGAAATTCATTTCTGAAACTCAATTCATTAGTGGGATAGCTCCCCCCAAAACTTTGAGAAATGTCTCAGTGTGTTCGTACAATGGAAGTCAATGGAGTTCAGTGTTGCTCGATTATCGACATTCTTCAAAATATCTTCTGTCGTGTTCGAAATGACACGAGAATGATGATGATGTCAATAAATGATGAAAGAATTCTAATTTTTGGGAGAACTATTCCTTTAATTTTGAGGTAGATGAAATGGCAAATAAATAGGTTAAACCTCCACAACGGCTCGGTACTTTTATGCCATTCAGAAACGTGCAAGACAATCATTTTCCATCAGCATCATTCCACTTATTCATATAGAGTTATTCATTATCCTCAGTCTGGTTCCTCTCGAGGTTTTTCTTTCAAATACCTCACCGTCCTATACTTTATTTCTTGCTAAAACCGCCTCCGAGTCACTCAAACGTTCAAAGTGGAAAGTTCTTCGCTCGATCATAAGACACTGAACACACGGAGACAACCTTGTTTGTAAAGCTGCTTTGACACAAATAAACACGACATGACCTCACAACCTTCCCCTTCAGTTCTGACCTCACACGCTCAAAAGCTCCAACAACAAAAAGTGGTCAACTGCACATCCCTAACCCAACACTTGTAAATAACATTTTCCTTCCTAAATACATTTCGCATCATGTTTGAGGTGAATAATGTAGGTGAACGTGTGTCGTCTCATCTGGCTTTATTCTAGAACACACAGGCTGCAGTTTCTCCAGAGATGCTATTGAGATGAAGAGAAACGCTAATGAATGAATCTCTTCAGGTAGAACAGAGCCTCCTGTCCTGTTCAAAAATAGCAAGCATCTGCAAGATCCAATCTGATTGGCTAGCGCCACACAACTTCCAGAAGTCAAAGTCCTGTTTACAAGGTACCACATTTATATACACTTCAGTTTACAATTTCATCCACAGAGATCAGCTGGACGTGATTGAGAAAACATCGGTTTTGATTCAATTCTCCACTCTTATTCAGCACATTGCAACTTTGTCTCTGAGGGCTGCACGTTGAATTATTGTCATTTTTATACAATAAATGGTATTGAGCGTCAGGTTCAATGGCTCGAGGAAACACCTTTAATAAACTCTGGATCAGTGAAACTCAATGCTTGTTCAATATCTTCAGTTATTATACCTCTGGGGTAAGTGTTTGTTTCGGATTGCTTGACCACACTGAATTCATTATCATATGTTGCTGTGGATCTTTAAAGCTGTGTTGCAGAACCAGAATGTGTAACACTTGGCTTGATGAAACCATTTGTTCATTTCAGAATCAGATTTTCATTCAATTGTCCTTTCCTACAAGCATGCATGAAAAGCAGGATTGCATTTCTTAACATTTGAAGGCCTAAAACTTCACTAGTCATCTGAGAAGTACCCTCCGCAAACTCGTAATGGTGCGCACATCTTGAACGTGTCAACAACAGCAGTTCCAGTTTGAACCCGCCGCATTTTTCTAGTCTTACCTCACTTTTATTATTGTGGGAAGAGATCTCCGAATGTGGCAACTTCCTCTGAAGCCACTTTCTGGGCGAGAAGATGCTGCTCGATCCGGCGAGGTTGAGCGACGCGTCCCTCGACGCGTTGCGTTTGCCGCTTTTGCAGTCATGGTGGATACTGATGGAGGACGACGCGTCCGAAGATGCGGATAAACTCGAGGTGGAGACGCGCGGGGTCGGTTTGGGGCTTTCGGGTGATGTTGGGCCACCTGTCGAGCAGTGGGACCTCTGGTGATCTCCGGACCCGCCGCAGCTTCCCATCAGCGCGGAATCCAGACTGCGCGTCTGACGCACTTTCTTCTTCACGCGTGTCTTCGACGCCGATGGCGAGCACGAGAAAACGCTGTTCAACAATCCGTGCGCGGACATCACTGCGCAAAAACGGCCGCGGACGCGCACGACAAAGCCATTAGAGGAAACGCGACTACATCTAAACGTCATTCATTACGATCTGAAATGAAACGAATTGTGTTTTCTCATCCATCTCCTCTGTAAATGTTTCCATGAGTCGTGCCAAAGAGCGCGTCTGTGAAGTTTCTCAACTATATTTGTGAACGCGCCTGTGCGCGGCGCTGCGCACCTCCATCGCCCGCCCCGCCGGAGCCGCTGTGTGTGTGCTTGTGTGTGCGTGCGTGTGTGTGCGCGTGTGTATGTGTGTTCATGTTTGTATATCCCGGTGGGGACCTAAACCTGAACGCACACCAACACATGGGGACTCGTGTCACTGTGGGGACCAAAATTGAGGTCCCCAGGGGCAAAAAAGCTTATAAATTGTACAGAACAATATTTTTTACAAATCTAAAAATGCAAAAAGTGTTCTATGATCTTTAGGTTTAGGGATAGGGTTAGGGATAGGGGATAGAATATACAGTTTGTACAGTATAAAAAACATTACGCCTATGGACTGTCCCCACGGGGATAGTAAACCAGACATGTGTGTGTGTGCGTGTGTGTGTCTGAACAAAAACACAAGTCAACTTCCAGTGTGCATGTGTGTGTGTGTCGTTCATTGACCTTCAGGGGAGTTAGTCTTACTTGTAAAGGATTTCTGTAGAGAATGTTCAGGGAGTAGTCCAGGGAGGTTCCCGTCTCATCCCAACTATCTAAATACTTTTTAACAAATTAAAACTACTTTTTAAACGATTTCAATTCAGATTTCTTACTACAGCTTTTCACAATGTTGCATTTCTGAACAAAAAGGTTTCATTTCTATAAAGATAAACACAGTATAAATAAGACATTTCTAGGTTAATTTTATATTTAATTGATTATTAAAAAACAGGTTATAAAAGTTTGTGAGACCCCACAAAGAGAGTTTTTTAACTTTAGATTTGCAACATATTCTACCAAAGTTTACATGATACCCCAGAGATTCCAGATGAGAGGTTATTATCTTGGTAGCAGATAAAGATCTTCAATGAGTTCCTTTAAAGTCGGTGAATGTAAACACATGAGGGTGCAACTGAAAGCATTTTTAGAAAGTCTTCATAAAGTCAAGATAAGGGATATACAAAAAAAACATTTAAATAAATCAACCAAATCGAGCTAAATGAAGATATATTTCACTCAATCCTAAAACACATAAGCATTTCATACGGATTTAAATCTATAGAAATTCTACGATTAACCTGGAATATTAAATATTCTCAAGACAAATGTTTATTGCCGAGCCTGGAAACCTAAAAAAGCCTGCAAAACGTTCAAGAATTTACATGATTGGCTTTACACATCCAGAGACAGACATTTTGGTTCGGCACAGTAACATTAAGTTACAGTTTCAAGTGAACAGGATTAAATGTCAAGTGGAGATGAAGAAATAAGAGTACGCAGTCACACCCATTCATACCATTATATTTTCTGTTTATTTCTGAAGTCTTGCTCAACTGATAGACGGATTACATAATAACTATTGCTTAAGATGTGAATGTGTGTTGGCACGTGAAAGATTATCACACAACAAACATGAATATACCGGTCTGGATACCAAACCAACATCAATATTTGTCAAATTATGATTTTTAGTTTTTGGACATTGCCACTATAACTGCAAATAATTAAAATGCAATTAACCCCAGTCGGTGTTGCAAAATAAATAGACTTCAATTCATAGGTTAGACTGCGATAATAATAAAATAATGTGCTGAATGCAATCCATATGTTTATGAAAATGTGTACAGTTTTTCTCGAAGTGTTTGTGAGTAAATGCCGCAATTCACAACAGAAATACAAAATGAGAAAACATTTGAGGAGACGTGATGATATATCTTGAAACAAGTATGTCAAATATATTTATGTAATTTAAATTTAATGTATAATAGATGACTAAATACACATTTTTCTTTATTTTAAAACACAAATCATTACATGTATAAATGTCATTTGTCACCTGTGGTGATGTGTTGTGTGTGATTCATCAGAATGACGTACACACCCGTATAATTAAGCTTTCTGAGATCTGTCCCGCATCTCTGATGTCAAAACTAAACGAATACCTTTCTATCTGTTCATTTCCCCTGTTTTGTGAGAAGCATTGAAGTAATAAGTGACGGGTTGCCAGTAAACTGCAATTCCATCATTAAACACTGAGAGGCGCTGTTGGGCAGTTTTAATGTCACATTTTCCTACTTTATTGCAAATTCCAAGAATTAAAGGGGCGGTTTCTTGGACAGGGATTATTTTAAACCAGGACAAGGCCTTAGTTAGAACGTTTTGAAAACATACTTTACAACAACAACAAAAAACAACACATTGCTTAAGACAAAACAATCTCACCGGTATATTTTAAGATATGCCTGTGCAAGGCACGTCTAACATTTAAGTTAGTCTGGGACTAAAGGCTTAAGCCCTGTCAGGAAAACAAGCCCTCAAATGCTGTTCCTCTCCACGCTGTAAAACTTTGCTGTAGTTTTGCAGCATGTCTGCCAGTAACTTACTGCAGATTTAATTTACAATTTTGTTTTAACCATAAACTTACCTATTTCTTATATTTTCTTTCATAAAACAAGACTAAATATATTAGGTCACTATTCTTGTTTTTTTAAGAAGTTTTAAATAGTTTACTATAAAACAAGACAACAATGCTTAGCAAGAATGTCATTTTTTGCAGTGTTGCTGTCTCTTCTTGCTCATTTTGAATCTAAAAAGTCAAAGTGTTTTAATTTTGATTCAAGTTTAACTCAAATAGGAAAATAGTATTAAGTAATTAAATCTACAGTAAGTTACTGGCAAACCTGCTGCAAAACTACAGCAAAGTTTTACAGTGCATAAAATGACTTAGAATTGGGAAAATGTTCATTCCCAGTCAATAATTTGTATTTTTACATGGACTCATTCTACTCTACCAGGTGAGAGCTTCATGCGTCACAATAAACTCCGTCAGATGCATTTCCAGACTCACAAAAGCAAAAGTAATGCGCTGTAAACCGCAGCAGTTCCTCGTGACAGTATACAATTACTCCAGGTTTAAACATGAAGGCTAAAAAAGATTCAGCTCTCAGCGATCCGTAACACTGAACAGCTCACAATCGGTCGTTATTTACTCATGTTCATATCTGTTTTTAACCTGTGCGCTGTTGTTTTTCTATGGAACATAAATAAGATGCCTGAATGCCTCCTGTATATCTTTGTGGCTTTTGTTTTGTTTCGTGTGTTTACAGTCAATAGAGAATGATGCTACGTATGACGTCAGAAGACGTTCATCATGAGTCATATGATCAGTGAGACACTTTTATAGTGTTTGACAGGACAGGGTCACTACGATCTGAATGATTCTTCGAAAGACAGCACACTCACAAGAGTGTAAGTAATAGAACGCTTGTTTTTGAGTCAATAATGCCTTTCATTTCAACACTAACATTAACCTGGAGGAAATGATGAAATGAATGATTTACTGTAACTCACGTGTCTGTCGCTGATAACAGACTCAGAAGACACATCACGCTGGCATGATTAAGGTGTGAGATGTGAGGGCTGTGATTCGCACACACACACACACCGCAGTGACAGGACACACGCCAGAAGAACACACATGAACTGACGAACTGTCACTCAAACCCCGCCAGGCTGTGAAATATAGAGCATTTCAAGACATAAACAACACCGGTCCAGTTTCTTACCACGACACAAAAAATATATAAGAAAGAAAACCCACAAAACACATAGAACTGAACTGAAAGCTTAAACCGGCATTTTATAACTTAATTATATATGTGAAATAAAAAAGTGCTTTTGGACCAGTGTTGTTTCTGTCATGGTCTATAGACCCCTTTATGGCCAGCGTCACGGCATTAGCTGGAGGCCAATACAAACCAGCACAGATTGGGCTACATAAGGAGTCTCAAATATCATCTTGTTGTGTCGTTTAGTGCCACAATCCACAGAATACGGTCTCCAATTTGATATTTTAACACATACCTGCTGCCATAGCCAAACAAAAACACTGACGACAGCTGTAGTCAAATGGAATAAAACGAGCGGACTGAACAGAAACGATGTTTCACTTCTTAACACTTAACAGAAAAAACGACTGTCTTTTGTTGGTGTGGATTATGATTTGTGTATTAAAATATCTCAAGTATGCCCAAATCAGAAACTGGGGAACAAGGTTATTTTTCACGTAGCGTTAACTTTTGAACATATAGGGTAAGCTAGCTAACTTTGTTTGTTATACAACTAGCAGTTAACTCCCTGTTGAAAAAGACAGCATATGCTGGGTTAGGTATGTTTTGATGCTGGTTTGACCATCTTGAAGCAGCACAAACCAGCAAACCACAATCAAAACATATCAAACCAGCATACGCTGGTTTTTTCAACAGGGCTATCGGCCAGAAACTAAACAAAGGAAACTGTTTGTCATCTCTTTTTCATTAGTCCTAGACAGTGAGTGACCTTACATGTTCAAATTTAATCTGATTTTTTCTAGTCATTGTCAAAAAGCAAGCAAACAAAACGTGCTACCTAGCATTAGCAATGCGGACAGGTGCATCTTTCTGCCTCCACCTAAGCTCCGCCCACAAAAAAGCGTCACAACGTTTCCTAACAGTAAAGGCATCTATAGGGGGATTTGGGGGGAGATTATGTGTTTGTTTTATTAACTGAGTGGGAGGGCAAGGGGTGGAGTGAACGGCTGGTTGCAATTCGCAACCTTGCCGCTAGAATTCTCTGACTGGACCTTTAACTCAGATATACGTGTAACGATGCGACTGAGGCAAGGTTAGATCCAAACGTAGGCAGCAAATAATCATGAAACAACATCCAGGCCGGGTCAAAACACAGGTACAAAAGGAAACCACTTGGTAATGCTGTCAGGACAAACAATCCTTCACAGTGAATAAAACAATGAACAGGGTTTAAATAATCCAGGTGTGGTAGTAATCAGTCTATAGCAGGGGTTTGTGGGAAATGAAGTCTTGAATGCATGGAAAAAGTGTGGGATGGAGTGCCCTCTGCAGCACACTCCAATTGGTGATTACGTCACGATACGATAAAGAAGTCAATCGCAACTTACGTTTCATTGTGACTTTAAGTAGTGGAAATGAAGCCCGCCCTTAACCCCACCCCCAACCCATCGCTGTAAATAAAGCAAATTGTACCAAAATGAGTAAATGACATTCTACATGTTTCTACAAACTAGCAACCTTGTAAAATAGTTACAAGTTTCCATGAGATTGTGTTGGTTTTATAACACGTTGTCTTTATGCAAAGGTACCTTCTATAAAGCTTTGCTGAAAAATATATTTCAAATTTATATATTTAAAAATGTATTATTGAATAAATAAAAATATATTTAATAATAAAAACATTACATAAAAACTACAGTTTTATATAATCCATATTATTTCTAAACACAACTTTCCCAGCTTTATTCACACATGATTTCTGCATCTCACCTCATTCTCATTCTCTTTTTGTGACGTTAATAGCGTTCCGTGAGCATATTGATTTTCTCTCCCGCGTTTCACATAATTGCTAGATACTGTGAACCCAATACTCTCTGTGTGCGGCTGCTGCTGGCGGCCAGCAAGAGAAATGTGTGGACATTAGAGAAAGAATCAATAAGAGTAACAGGATCCTCTCATTTCTCACTCCTGTCAGAGATCTGGAGTAAAGTGCTGGTAAAAAATGTGAGGCCGTGCACATCTGGTGGAAAACAGCTGCGACAGAATTACCACAGACAGTAACGTGCGGTGATACAGCGAGTGATACAGCGAGTTTGAGGACAGTCGGATTTGAAACCATAGCAACCGAGGAAGCGTGATGAATGTGATGTCATACAGGTTGCATCAGCATGCACTACATCATCTGGTGATGTCACTGGAAACACACAACAGCTCTTCTCTATCTACACCGAATATGCCAAGAGCCAATCAGACAATGATGTGATTTGTGGGCAGGACTACTTGTTTGGCTAACCAATGGAGAAGTCTTTTGAACAACCTACGTTGTTACTGCAGAATTATGAAAAGACTTAGACACTTGAAAACAAACACATACACAGTGACATGTTTTGTTTTGATGATGTTTTACATCAAAACATGCTGACAACTGGAGCTGACAACTGGAGTTCCTCAGGGATCAGTTCTTGGGCCTCTCCTCTTTTCTATATACACCACCTCCCTGGGTCCATTTATTAAGGCAAATGGGTTCTCAAACCATTTTTATGCAGATGATAAGCAGCTGTTTCTCTTTCCAGCCAGATGGCCCCACCATCTCCGCCCGTGTCTCTGCCTGCCTTCTGGACATTCAGATGTCATTGGTTCATAAAGACATTTAAGTGTAACACATAGTTAAAATGTAGTTGAGACGTATAAAAAGGAATAACAGAAGTGGAGTCCCGATTGTAGATGTGGAACTGGGGATGGAGGAGGGTAATTTGCTCCTGAGCAACGCTAAGCTGCTATTAGCTGAATGAATTTTAAAACGCTGTGATTACGTTATATTTCAATAGGTAGAGGAGCATCAGCTGATGCGAGCTTGACTCACGTGACCCGCCAGAACTAACGCTACACGCTCGATTTCTGGTGAAGCTTGTTTTCGGTAGGGCATCTGATATGCCTAAAGAACTTTGCACACTACTGTATGATTATCACCAGACAATAAAACGCACAAAATACACACAAACACAACGTCAGAGACACTCACCGGTCAGCGGTTTTTACTTGGGCTGGTAAATGCCCTAGCAACCATCTAAAAAACCCTAGAAACCAATGCCCTAGCAACCACCTCAGAACACCATAACATGCACACAGAACATCAAACAACACCCAGGAAACCACCTAAACCATCCTAGTAACCACATAGCAACATCCTAATATAACCCAGAACATGGCAACTGAAGCAGTGCAGGAGTATAACTTTAGCTTCTGCACAGCAGTTCTTTAGATATTGTTCAGTTTTATTTGGTGATGCGGACAATCAACTATAAATGAAAACATACAGTAATGAGATGATGCAGACATTCACAACGTGAAAGACTGACTGATGAACACAAACACATCACTGAATATTCCTCAGTGACACATTCACTTCACAACTCTCTCTCTCTCTGTGTGTGCGTGTGTGTGTGCGTGCGTGTGTGTGTGTGTGTGTGTGTGTGTGTGTGTGTGTGTGTGTGTGTGTGTGTGTGTGTGTGTGATGGAAAAGCAGGCCACTGTTGGTCATGCTGTGTTCCGTTGCCCTGGGGTTCTGTCATGAATGAAGATCTTCATGTTAAATAATCATTTCAGAGGAAAAAGATCATATTATTTATATTTGACTGAGCGTTTAAGAGCTCTTTGAGGTTATAAATGAATGGGATGAAAACAACAATGAAACTTAAAAATATTGATTGTGGTTATTGAAAGAGAATGGAGAGGAATTACATAGTGTGATCAAAAAGGTTTTTCTAGAGCACACATTTCATAACCATAAACCATTAAAACCCTTTCTGCCGAGAAGCTACTGAATATTTACAAAGCCAAAAATACAAAAAACAATCTGACCCAATAGAGGTTCATGTTGTAACAGTGTGGGGTAACTTGTCACCGTAAAAATAAATCGTTTTTCAGCTACGCTTTAACAATAAAGGAATAAATTCAACAAAATATAAAATGCTAATGAATTTACACTGACCAAAACAATCATTTGGTGTTTCTGTAATGATTAAAAATATGAAACTAATGAACGTTTAAGCACAAAAAGCTGTAAAAACGAACAGGAAGGCTGTTCATGTTTTATGGATTTAATACAGTATAAACATAAAGCTATATTATTTATTATTATTATATCAAACAAAGTTTTAGTATTAAACACGGAGCGCCTCAATCCCAAACAATAATTTATATAACTCCTCCCAAATAAAAACAATTCTAATAATCACTTTCTTGTGTTTAAGCTTCTCTACACTTTCATTTGGTCAACTGCGTTATGTAATCTCGCTCTCAGAGTTCCCAGAATGCCTGTGTGCTGTCCGCATTAAACTTCACAAGTAATGGAGGACTTCATCTGCTTCACACACGAGGAAGCGCAAAATAATGTTGACTGCAGATAAATCACTTCAGCCGTCTGCGTCAGCTCTGCGTCGTGACTTCACTAACACACGTTTCTTTTGTCTTCTCATATTAAAGTATTCTGTAATACAGTGTCAGATCTTTAGACGATAAAAGAGCTGAATTCAGAACTCACTGTAAGGTCACATTATGCAGATTTCATGCGTCAACATACATATGAATAATCATGTAGATTAATGCCAGATGAGTGAATCTGAATGATATAATCAGCGGAACATACAGTACAGCACACACATCGAACACATCCTCAACGAGTCTGAACACTCACCTGGTGTCTATTGTACGTTTGTACACACATTTCGAATGTTATCGTTCTGACTGAATAAGCGGTGCTCAAAAGCATTGTTAAAGCAACATAGGTCAGCCAAATATGAGAATCTCTCTTCCATCTCAGTTAAACACAAATTTATATTAAAACGCTGCCGTGTCATCTTCTTATACAGGGCCCAACCGGTGGAGGTTCCAAAAAGTAATGAAGACTATTTCAGCGGTTTAATAAATGTCTTCTAAAGTCAAGCGATAGGTTTGTCAGAGAATTCAATCATATTTTTAGCTTAGCAAACAATTCCAAATCACTAACAGTGTTCAATAACACATTGCTTTGTTATAGAATTCACAACAATCAAGTGGCAAGTTAAACAATCTATACATGCAAATTGATAAAAACCGAATAGGTTGGAAATTAAAATGTAATATTATGTTCAGTTCAACCAATAGGATTAAACTTCGTATTGTAAAACAATCGCCATAGCTTTGAGATACATATTTGACATTTTTTTTGTTTTGTGTTATGCTACACATTGATACATCGCTGCACTCCTAGTATCCATGGCAACATACAGATCAGAGTAATTGTCATATGCATGTTTCTGTGTTGTTTTGGAGCTTCACCATGTTGACCTCCATAACATCTTTACTTTTTCATGTCTTTAACTAAAGAAAAGAAGTCATATTCATTTGTGATGACATGGGGGTGAATAAATGATGAGAGGGTTTGGTTGAAGGAGGTGACAAACGCTGTATGGTGGTATGAAAAGGGGGACAAGAACAGAAAAACTGGGATTGTACATCACGCAGCAAAAGTTCCATTAGTGCGGATCTCACCTCTTATGTGGATGTGTTAATGTAATGCAGTCGGTGTAAAGTGCTCTCAACTTCTGTTAAACGCCGCTAAATACATGAAGACCATTTACAATTTACCATCTACAGAAGATCTGATTAGTCTGGAAGAAATTACATGATTATATTACCCTAACATCATCACAGCACCTCCACACTTTGTAATGGTCTCCTTCAGGTGTTTTGTTCCATTACCTGGAAAGCGAATGACTCTTAAATGAATAATTGGTGAAGCAGGGCCGAGCGCAGACATTCTGGACCAAACCGAAAAACAACCGCACCCGAAACCTTCTTCAACATCAGTGTGTTTGTGATCATCTGGTTTGCGGAGTCTGAGATCATTCTTCACTCGTGTTGTTCCTGTAGATCAACCGAAGGAGCGCCGCGTCAGCAACACAAACCTCATGGCTTCACTTCTCAATGAATCTGATCAAACGGGGTGAAAATCGGACCAATGGCAGCTGGAGGAAACTACCCATAAGGAAACCGCAGATCTCTTTAATATCTCAATTATTTCTCATAGACATCAACGAGATTAAACAGAGAGCAAATGGAAGCTTTTGCTTAAAAGGACAGTTTAATATAAAATCAAAAAAATCTGTCATCATTTACTCACCCTCAGATAGTTCCAGACCTCTACAAATGTCTCTGCTGAGCACAAAGAAGATATTTGGAAGAATGTCAGTAACCAAACAGATCTCATCCCCCAATTACAGCCCTAGTATTTATTTTCCCTACTATGGCAGAACTTGGGGGATGAGATCTGTTTGCTTACTGACATTCTTCCAAATATCTTCCTTCGTGTTTAGCAAAACAAAAACATTTATAAAGGTTTAGAACAACTTGAGTGTGAGTAAATGGTGACAGAATTTGCATTTTTGGGTGAACTGTTCCTTTAGGTTTCATCTGTGTCACCTGAAAAAAAAAAAAGATTCGGAAATCTGATAATTCAATTCAATTCAATTCAATTTTATTTATATAGCGCTTTTCACAATGTGCATTGTTCCAAAGCAGCTTTACAGGAGCAAATAAGAAAAACACAGAAAGGTAAAACACAGCACAGTGCATGGTGTTTATAGACCAAGCAAGATCATTATAATAAATAATATCTAATAAATAAATGAATAAATAAATAAATGCAGTCTCCCGGTGAGCAAGCCAACACTGCACTGCTCTGCTGTGGCGAGGAACCCAAACTCCAATGATGAATAATGGAGAGAAAAAAAACCTCGGGAGAAACCATATATAAATGTCTCTGTCATGACAGTTTCACATGAGATGTCAACAATGTGTCAAAGTGAGCTCAGATTTGTCATCAAAAGTCAATATTATTGAAGATCAAACATCTCACATCAAATTGAAGAGAAACATCAGAGACTATGTTGACACTTAAATAAAACACAACTGAGAACTTCATCAAATCTCTTGAGAAACAACTGAGCAATAACATTTCCATTGTGACTTGATGTGTCATAAGACACATGATCAGTAGTGATTTGTACAGTGAGTGTGTTGATATGGAGCGTCTGAACGCGTCTCTACTGCGGGCACTACATGTCCTCCTGCAGCGGTCGGCCAATCAGAGGACAGCTGCCGCATTGATCCCTGTGGCTTACTGATGCGCTGGCCCGTAATGTGATGGAGTTTCATTACCCATGCAGAAGAGACGATGTGTCTCTCTCTCTGTCTCTGTCTCTCTCTCGAGGCACTACCCCCACATCCAGACTGGGACAGTCTCCGTGTGAACAGTTAGTTGGTCGGGTTAGCTCACATGCTGACATTTTATCTGACTGCCTGTGTCTGTAAGATGCCCATCTGAGACACACAGGACCGGACCGGACCGGATGCAAGCGGGATTTACTGAAGGGACAACAAAACAAACAACGGCTTGCCGAAGACATGGAGGCGAGCGAAGAACTCGACGTTTTCACGGTCATACAGTAAGTTTGTGATTGATCTTAAACCTTTGTGTAACACGCTGACTTCTCTATGTGGATTGACGTCCACCTGAATCAAACTTTTAGGATGTTGTAGAAGATTTTCAGGACTGTAATTGACTTCAATGCTTATTCTTCAGAAATCAGATGCTCACATTTATACTCCATGTAAAGTGACATACAGTGCATTTGAAATCTACTCTTTTTTTGATCGGTTTCTGCGCTCTCTGGGATTCAAACCCGTGACCTTTGTGCTGCTGATGCGATGTTTTATCAGTTCTGCTATAGAGGAACACACAGGCCATCCAGTAGAAACCCAAAACACAAGACCTTTTTTAAGGTTCTTCAGCTGTCACACCGGCAGAACCTTTAGAACCTCACGTCTCAAACACATGTGATGAACCTTCATGTAGTCTGAGTCAAAGTTTCTTCTTGTTTGTGTGGTTTTGTTTGCGGTCTTTGTGGATGGGAGAAGAACACAATCTGATGACGAAGATCAAGTCTTCAAAGTTGATGAAAGAACCATTTTTTGGCTGAAAACATTTCAAACATTAGAAAAACCATTGTGTTCACAAAAGGATCTTAGTAGTCGAAAAATGACAGTAAGATTATAAAACAGTAAGAAAGAAATGACTCTTTTAAGAACCTTTGGCATCGCTGTGAAGAATCGGTTCGGTTGTAGCACCTTTGTTTTAAGAATGTCGAATAAAGTTTGACACACAACCTCTGACATCAACAACACAAGATTTCTTCCTTTCCTTTAAAAGTTGCTTGTCTGTTTATTTCGCTGTGTTTATATAAATGGAGTGTAGAACGTTTGCTTCTGACCGCTGACCTTCTCATAATGTTTCAATATTTAGTCTGAATCAAGAAAACCATTTCTCTGTGCAACCGAGACGGCGTTTACTAGTGCAATTTCCTTTAAAAACCCAGAACTCTTGCTACGGTTACGCCTGGCGTTTACACTACTCCAGAAAACAAAGACTTTTGGAAACGCTGCAGAGCCCGTTTTAGTTTGAAACTCGGGGGTCGTGTTTCTGTGTAAAGGGAGGAAAACGGAGACTTTAGAATACGCAGGCGTGGTTGCCCACATTCGCGCACTGATTGGGTCATCATCTGTATCTTTCGTTAAGCCTCGGTCATATGAAGCCCCATTACTCTACCTGAAGGGGACAATGATCAGCCTCGCAAAGACCGTGTAAACAACAGGCTTGTTTGACTTCACGGATCGACACGGTGACATTACAGCAACGCGAGAGAGAATAGAGCCGTATGCTTTTAAATCGTGCTCGCAGTACTGCGATGTCATCCGTCCACGGGTCTGCGTGCGTGGTGCTGGATAAAATCAAACAAGCCTAACATGGATTACCTCATCTATCCACATGAAGACGTCCTTGCTTTTCCTCGCCATCATGTTCATTTTGTACTGGCTAGTAACCAACGGTCATCAACAACCAACCTATATACAACTATTTACATGTGTGCATATGCCCAGCGTGTCTGAATGTTTGTTAAACGCAGTTTTCGCACGACAACTTGTAAACAACACCTGACCCGTCATCCTCTGAATGTTTTCTGACAAATGCAAACTTACCAAATGGGCAAGTCCAGCGTTATGGATGTGACATAAAAACGCTCAGGGAATGTACAGTATTTGTTACCAATATACTGAACCCTTTGTATATTTAACTGAACCCTTGTTGATAGAGTTTAAACATCAGAAAAATGTCAGTCCATAAACAAGTTTCCTATTTTAAAAAGGGAAATAAACCTGCGTTATGGATGTGACAAAAAAAGACACGTTTTTTGGACATTTTCATGGAATTGCCCAAATGATATTTTGCTCTTTTCTGAAGCACGTCTGTGGATGTCTGGCATGTTTTCATATAGGTGTGAACAGTAGGAACCCTTAAATTTGCACCAAGAAAAATGAATATTAAAAACATTAATTCACTTGCGTGCTGATTCAGGTCACAGTGTGTTGTATTAAAGGAACAGTTCAGCCAAAAAGGGTGGGTAAATGTGTGCTATAGGGTAATGTTATCAGTTATAAATTCTCTCCGTTCAGTTGACTGTGAAAAGTGTTTCACTCCATTATTCACAGTCTCTGCGGTTTCTAATCATGTTACTGAGAAATGTCTTTGAGGAGAAATGACAGATAAATGCTTTAACATCACACTTCATTCCAGCTGACACGGTTATAATATCCATTTAATTTTTATCACCTCATTTTACTGACATTTGCACCACATTTACTGAATCATCCAGCCGATTCACATTTGACACTCAAAGCAATGCACTCTTACAGATAAACATATCTTAAACGGTTCTTTGTCCGGCTGCGGTTCAATAAAGAACCTTTAGCACCTTTGTCTTTAGGACTGTAAAGGGGCGGGGCTTAGCAAGAGTTTAACTTTTTTGTGTACTTTTATAGTGTCACAAATATTGTTAAAGTACTTACAGAGACGAAACAGTATCATCAGGTCACGAACGCTGATGATGATGCACACAAACCTGGCCTCATGAGGAATACACACAATAGCAAAGTGTCCAAAGTATCTGGTCTGATGAGCTCAGCACCGTTCAGTTGTTCTTAGTGCAGATGAACACTTGACAAGAGCTGACCGATATATCAGATATTACGTGTTATTGAGGCCACGTTTACACGATGAAAAACGGAAAAGTTTTTCCTTTGCGTTTTGGAAAAGTTTCACGTACACATGACAGCGTTATCAAAACGGTCTGCATCTACACGAATCCAGGATAACGGATAAAATGCTGTAGTATGCACGCCAGGCCAGTGGATGGCGATGTTGTTGTGTAAAGAAACAGGATGTGCCTTGGCACAAGCACAGTTATAAGGCAAGAGTGCTTTTTAATACTGCTGGTCGACCTATATGTGTGTTTAAAGTCTGGCTCCGCTGGTCTTATTGGTGCAAATCCACATTTTGCCGGGGAAACGTTAATACACAGTCGAGCAGCGAGAGCTCACAGCACGGGAAGCCGCCATATTGTTTTGGCTATACTCGCGCGTAATACGCATACGCGTGACGTCATGGTTTTAAGAAAGTTCTGTCTTGCGGTTTACACGGAAACAAAAAAGGCAGCATTGCACTTTGAGACCCGTCTTAAAAAGTTTGCGTTTTCAGTCACCCAAAACGCCGTTTCCGTCTACACGAACGGCCAAGACGCATACTTTTTTTGTGTTTTCAGTTGAAAACGGTCTCGTGTAAACGGCCCTGAGATGACTGTGTTCAAGATATCAAATGAAAGAACACTGTGAGCAGAGTAGCTCAAAATGAACACAAGCAGGTGACACAGGTGTGGAAAGAAAAATGGGAGTGAATGATGAATTATTAAAAAAATAAAGAATTCACAATCTGTAAGATTGGTTTTCTAAAAACAGATACTACACAAAATCACATCATTTGCTAGGTATGCAGAAAGAAAATCGAATTCATCACATCAGGCAACATTTACATGTGTTCACTTCAGATTAAAACACTGTGTCTCTGTTGAGCGGTTCTGAGAAAAGTGAAGACAATTAAGACACAACAGTGAGTGGGTTTACATGCACAGGTCTTTGCACATACAGTCCGAAATTTTCGTATGTTTTTTTATAAAAAAAAATTGAATTGAATTGAAATCTGAATTGTCAAAACGCCTCTCAAAATACTTGCTACGGATGCGAAAAACGCAGAAAATCGAACCCAGTCCGAATTCTTTTATCACAACGTGAGGTCGCATTTATTTTTTAACGTGCGGAAATTTCAGATGCAAATTATGCTTATTAAGCTGAAAAAAGTAAGGTCATGTAGACGCGAAAAACGGTTTTCCTTTATCGGGGAAAGCTCATAAACAGCATTAGCAAAACCAGCCCAACAGATGTTTTTTTACCCATTACGCCGATTTCGCGCTGCATGTCTCGAAATTCGGTCCCCTTTAGGACCCCGCGTGATTCTGTTGCCTAGAAGAACTTCTAATGGGTACTCTTTTTAACGCCTGATTGCAATTCTTACAAAATTACATTACGATTTAAGTCGCTAGTACTTCGTTAAAATGACCATTGTTGTCTTTTTCACTAAATGCTTCATATAATAGTACATCCTTGAGGCTATGGGATGTGAAATCAAACAAATCTCGTTCTTACTGTTTTAGTTATTCACTATAATAATTAGTAATAAATAGTAATTTTAAAATATCAAAAGTGATGTTTTTTGTGTGTTAAGCTGGTGTTGACCCAGAATTACTGGCGTGTATGTTACATCAAGCTTATATGCTCATATGTTTTTGGTAAACTTAAATTTTAATATGTAATTTTAATGCTTTTATTTTACCCAGCGTATTTAGCTCGCTAGAAGCTAACACAGCTTCGATTAGCCATACAACAACATATTATTGAGATAGCAACTTTGTGATCAGGCATTACAACTACCTACTAATTCATGCCCTAAGCGGACACAATTCACACGGGTACCGAATTTGACACCGGGTTTCTCTCAGTTTTATTTATGTGCGCATGTCTGACGGCTCTCACTAAATCCTTGGTGTTTCGAGTCTGACGTCATCACGCAACAGTGTTTTTTTTGGGCGATTTTAACAATCATAGGCAGTTTAGATGGTTAGAGTAAGGTTAGGGTTAGGGTGTGGGTTAGGGTAAAGGTTTCGTAAGACTTGAAACACCAAAGATTTAGTCAAAACCAACAAGCCACGCCCACGGATCTGAGTCGAAACACCAAGGATTTAGTGAGAGCCCATATCTGACAGTGCAATAGTCCCAAACGGAAGTAAAAGTAAAATAATGCATAAAAGTCCGCTCTCGAATCATGCAGTTGATGTGGAAACGGTGAAATGAAAAACTATTGTTGCATATGCAGGTACTGCGGACATGAGAAGAGATATAAAAATACAACTTCTGACCGTTTTCCCGCTGCATTTTTAACGACTAAACAGACTATCGATGGTGACGTCACTGCACGCGAGAAACCCGGCAAGTCTCAAACGTCCATGTAAACGCGGTTTTCTGCGTAGCCGGTTTATTGATATGCATGTAAACAAGTGAGAACAGGTTTCTTTTATAAGATGATTTTTGATCGATATCCGTTTATTTTGTGCATGTAAACGCACTCAATGATTCTCTTGCTCACAAAATCTCTTCTGAGGCTTTATGTAGAAATGCAAACATGACTGACTAATAGCAAGACACAGTTTTACACACGTTACTGCTATAAGAAAGATTATTGTGTGGAGTCTTAAAAGGCATGAAAATCCGTCAAAGCTTCAGAGCACTTTAGGAAAAGCAAACGAAGACTCTTTCCGTCACAATCAAAAGAACACAAATGATACCTTATCTTCTGCACAACAACAATAAAGCTAAACTTGTTGAGATTTGTTTTTGCGTTGTGTCATTGTTTTCATATATAAAGTGTATGAAATTTAACAGTGATCTGAATCTCGAAAAAGGTTTTGTCTTCACGACTTCTATACTCCGAAACATCACACAGATTGGCTCAAGTATTTGCTGAATTAAAGTTGGGACGGATTTAAAGAATCCACATTGGTGATGGTGAATGAATGAAATGAGTTGGTTTGACTGAGAAGAGTTGAGGACACACCGAGCGGAGAGAAGCCGGTTTCTGTCCATGTGCCTGTGTTTCTTGACCTTAATATTCCCATCCGCTTGTGTGTTACGTCTGACTGACACACATTTTAGTATATGCAGAGCTCTAAATACACAACACTATAAGATTGTGTGCGTGTGTGTGTGATGATTGTCTAAAATGCTTTGGGCTTATCATGACCTAAATATTGTGTCAAATATTCTGAGCTTTCCATGTCTGGCGTAATCATTCAAAGTTTGTTGAAAATCAAATTATTACTTAGCAAAGAATGAAGACAGACAGACAGTATATGATCAGAAGAGATGATGATGTTTGACTGCTTCTCTCTTCACTGAAGGAAAACGCTTCAATACATTGTTCTGCTGCCTGCTAATGTCCGAATTTGACTCATCGTGACACATTTTTAACACAAACTACACACACAGAATATACGTCTGAAACACAATGGCATTATACATTCCATGCACTAATAATATTTCATATTATAGCAAACTATATCCAGTCGTTCGTTAGTTAATACTTTTATTTTTAAGAAGAATCACTAAACCACCAGAAGAAGTAAATGCATTACAGCGTCTGTCTGCATGTGTGCATTATGGTGTTGGCTTTCCATCCTGTGGCACGGTATCACATATATCCTCAACGCATCAATAACACACATTACAAATATTAGCACTGCCCTAAAGTGCATGTACAATACATTTACAGTCCGTTATTTAACTACTAACCTGTCTGTGATATATCGTCTACACTGATCTTAACTGGTCATCTGACTGATATTGATATGCTGCAAAGAGGCTTTTAAATAACATGTGACAGGACACAAAAATGGACATGAATGACAAATTATGATGATAGATTTTTATCTTTCGCTTTCCTTTAAATAAATTGCTGTAACACTTAGAAAAGGCAGAAACTAACACAGATGGAGTGAAACGCTTTTTACAGTCAATTAAAAAGAAAAAAGGCCCATTTGATAGTAATAATAGCGCAACATGACTATATTGTTCATAGTCAGTGTGAACTCTTTGATAAGCATCACATTTGTGACCTGAATCAGTATCTTGCATTAATTCAGAATGTGCACAGGTCACAGGAGAGTTTTCTGGTATCATTCTTCAGAATGTAGACTCATAAGAAACATTTGGAGCTGAAGAAACCAAACACACAGTCAATTTTCTTCAGATGTGTTACAAACCAAATGGCAATTATTTCTCATTGCACTTCAAGGCATTTCAATAACTTGGCAAACCAACGCTGGCATTTTAATATTAAACTGTTGCTTTGTGACAGAGTGAGCTATTATACACCGTCTCCTCAATGTCCTCTGTCCCAATTTCTGATTCTATGCCGCTCTCTGAATCACATTGAGATTATTGATGAGGCTGTTTGATATTCTGTCAGGACAACACAGTAACGCTCGTTACTTCAGCAAGGCAAATAATCTTTTGTCGTATTTATTACAATCCTTATCTATAATCAAGGCCACATTTTTAATACCACAAATAACATGGTAAAAGCTCCGTTCCTCAATGCATTGACTATAAATCTTTATGCATCCGATAAAAATATGATTATTTTATTGTAGTTCGCTTTGGTTAATGATCAATTTAAAACCTAAAATTCAAATGAATCACAATTAGTTAAGGTAGGATCAAATATTTATAAGAATAAAGATCAGTTGTCTACCCAAATATTCACAACTCTACTGAGGACTGTAGTAAACCTTCAGAAAGCCTAGAAACAGCCAAACTGACAGCCAAATTTACTTTTTTTAAACACTAGCAACCTCTATAATAAAATAGAAAACTGTCTAAATTATTAAAGCTAATAAATCATATCCACATTAAGCTATTCGACAATACAACTTTGACAACTAAAAATCCTATCATTATGCATTTTCACTGTATTTTAGCTTAATTCGTTTTTGATTCAATTCATAAACGCTATAAAAAATTGACATTGGCAAAAACATACTGCAACAAAAACATGTTATATTATAACCTGCTGTTTTAAGGAAAAGAAAAGTCATAAATACAGAACAAATTATGCTTTTATAAAGGACGCTTTTACAATGAAATGAAACATTACAAGACTCACCTGCGTCACGTGGTCCCTGTGTTTTGTGTTGAATTTCATCATCAAATGTTTCGTACTGTCACAGTCCAGACAATCACAGCACAGGCAACTAGAATAACGACACTGTATCATAAACACAACAAATATTCAACAACAAACTAAAATGTGTCATTTCTTGAACCGCAGATTGTTCGCTGACAGGTTTCTCAAACCTCTTACCGTGGTTGTACTAGCCAGTGTAGCCACGCCCCACAACACGCCATTGGTTAAATCTTGTTGCGTTGAGATTGGCTTGGTTTATAAAACAAAACAATTGTAAATCACATAATTTAATATCACCTTTTATCATGCCGTTTATTTACACATTATTAATGCCTATAATATAATTTAAACGTTTAACATGTCTCATTAATATTGTCGAATGTGCGGTCACGTGTGCGCGAGTCTCTGCATCCACCAGAGATTTTAACCATTTTTTAAAATAAAATTTCATCAGGACAGACAATGTCGAAAGAAATATGGGCATCTTCAAACAAAACGCTTATCTTTCAACTTTCTCTTCATCGCCTCATCAGCCGACTCCTCCCACTCTTTATCTGCTCCTCCTCCGCTCTCCCCCACGCGCTTCTGGGTCCACCGTGGTCGGTGCGTTCCGCAGGAGATCACGGGGGTGACGCTGCTCATCTGCGCACGAGATCGAGAGTCTTCATCACATGTGGACATGTCATATTAGATGGAGCATCTGTCAGCTGTGATTTGCTCCTCCTGCGCTCCATCTCTCCTCCCCTCCATTCAATCTCTCTCGGTCTCTCCCGTCCATCGCTCAACGACCTCAATGCTGCTCCCGCCGCGATGGGGGATTAAATAAAGTTGACCGCGGGCATCAGGGGGATTTGAAGGATGTAGACCAAAGAACCCGAATCGCGTTTCACGCAAACGGCGCTGCTGCGGATCGGCGGCGCGCGCAGTCAAGACTCCGCCATGCACGAGACCGGGTGAGCAATCGCACTGACTTGAGGAATTCTCCGTGGTCAATCGCGTTTTTAGCCGATTTAACCCTCGACGGTCGTACAGACGTCTCCAGGATGGAATCGGAGTGAGTTCGCGTTTGGAAGCGGATTCTCGTCATGGATGTGTTCAGCTTTGTCAGGATGCCCAAACTGGCGGGGTGAGTGAATGTGATGTGCATCAACAACCGCAGTCATTTCATGCATTATTTCGCACTTTCTCGTGTGCTTAGAATGCTTTAAAGCGCGTTCACGCGTGTGTCAAACAATCAGAGAGAGAGAGATGTTACAACACGCAGCTCATGTCAGTTGCGTGTCGGTGGTCATACGTGTTGCACTGTAGTGTCGTGGTGATGTCAGGGTTTGTGGAATCTTCCTGTCTCTCTCTTCATTCATTCATTCATGCGTTCTTTCACACCTAAGTGATGGAGAGCTGATCTGTTACCTACAACTTTATGAAAATGGTAGTTTTGTGGTTTACGTACATGTCTGTATTTTAATCATTTTATGATGACTTTAAAAAGTTTTTTAATCCAGACTTCTTCTAATTGGTAAAACAGGCTTTCTCAAAATGTCCAGATATCTACACATGAAATATGCATTATGAAAATAAACAGTGGCTTTATTAACTACAAAGCAAAATGCAAAAACATGGCTCCTATAGTTGACCCTGGTAAACACAAATTAATCATGGTTTCACCATGGTATTTGTAAAGCTGTGGTTAAGCCAATCAATATGGCTACTACACTTTTACTATAATAAACCATGGTTGATTTTCAGAAGTGATGGTTGATAATATGAATATTTCATTGGTCCATAAATTGACTGATTGTTGATTTATCAAATGATTCTTATATGCAGCTTTGTAGTTTTTCAAATTAATTTGTGTTTAAATTGATTCACTGACAATGAGCTAAATCCAATAAATTATAACAGTCCATCATCGATTAATAATGTCCTTCCTCATATACTTCAAATTGACGTTTAACATTTGAAAACAGAAAGTGTTTTTCATCTTTCGACTAATCTGTCCGTTTGGAACAGGCTCAAATTAACACTTTTGTTAATCTACCTAGCGCATACATTGGCTGATGGCGATAATCTCAAAATGGGCGAATGTCTGTTGATTAATTGGCGTAGACGATCTACTGGTGTGATGAAATCTGTTTCACCTTCATGGATAGAGACACTATAACATGTGGCAGAATATTTTTTTTTGAAGAGTTCAAACTTTCACGAATATTGTACACATTGCTCTCCTCATGAGTTGCCCGGCGCGGGCTCTTCATTTTAAAACAGCATTTTCCATTTCATCTGCATTCATCCATACCATTGCATCTGATAGAAGCCGAGCTCATTGTGTATTGCCGGGGGGGGGTTAAACTCATTTCATCCTATGACAGTCTAACCTCCTCCATAACCTATTTGGCTCGCTTGATTTTATCCCAGCTAATCCTCCTAAAGGATTGGCCCCTCCATCTCGCCGGCTTGCTTTAAAGGGGGCATCAGCGCAGCTGTGGCGTTTATTATATAAAAACATCATCACAATGATTGTATGTATAGAGGAGTCGAAGAGTTTTGCGTTGTTGAGAGCAGAGTTTGGTTGGTTTCACGGCTTCCGGAGCGTTTGAAGTTGAACAGAAGAGCGTTTATCAGGCCCGTTTCACACCACGCGCATTCGCAGCATGTGAACGCAGCAGAAGCGGAGCGATGACAGCAGGCGTGCATTGACTGTCGCATAACTGAGATGCATTTATACAGAAAATACTGCGATTTCAGCATAACCACACTCACTCTTTTCTCTTAACACCCAGCATTTATTAAAAATGTAAATGTAGTGGGACAGTGTGAATCATAACGAACTTTATAAATCTTTAAGAAATCCATCTATTAACTAAGCCTACGTACATTTAAAGTCCTAGTGAAATTAAAAATGAAAATGCCTATTTTTTCATGAAATATTGCAGCGTTTATTGTAAATAGTTTATCAATGTGGGTCATTTTCTTTTTAAAATTCGTGTGCCCTCATAATCTTTAGTTAAAATTAGTGCTGTCAATCGATTAAAAAATGTATCTGATTCACTTTTTTTTCTGTGATTAATCACGATTAATCGCACAGAACATTAATGTTTTAAAATATACTTTTACATTCTAATAATTTCACATTTAATCGTCAAATTAATGTAGAAACAACAGATTTCTTTAACAGCATCATTTTATGAATGAAAGCCAACATTCTGATATTAGTACTGTAACTGATGTCTCTATTAAATTGATTCTTTTTTTATTTATTTTAACATTAATTATAGCCATTCAAAAGTACAATTGAGAGCTATCATGTCTAACAGATAGGAAATATACAGAAATTTTATAGAAGTTCTCAAACACTTAAACACTCTTTAATGCTAAATTGTAAATTAAATACAGAAGAATTCTCATTAAAGCTACAAAACACATTGTTCTTTGACTAACATTAATGACAGGAGTCACAGCAGTAGCTTTAAGAACGCGGCCCCTTTAAGAGTCTCTTTATGCAGATGACGCCACTCCCATTTTCACAACTCTTTGCGTTCATTTAAAATTTTATTTAACACGTTGAAGTCTGTGCTTACGAAAATGCGAGACAAAACGGGCTTTCTGTCATAATTTTGTGCGGTTTTATTCATTCAAGCACGAAAGAGAACTTAATACTGGTGCTGTGCTGTCTAATAGAGATTGACAGAGATTCACTGACGCAGCCTTTAGCGCGTGACTGTATCAAACCGCGCTTAAGTGATTTAAAAGCCTGCAAACGAATAGGAGCATGATTATATTATGTAACCTAGACAAAGGATGACAAAACAAACAGATGCTGCGTTAATTGCGTTAAATATTTTTAATGAGTTAATCGGAAAAAAATAATTGCATGCGTTAACGCGTTAGCGTTGACAGCCCTAGTTAAAATCAGAAAATGCACTTCCTTCCTGTAATGACTATCCATCACTTAAATGAGGTATGGTAGACGGCTTGGGCGGAGCATCCATTAACTCCTCCCCTTCAACTGTCCGTCTGCTGCCAGTTCCATTTCAAAATGCAACAGCTGTTTTATACATCCAATCAAATCGCAGAGAAAGACGAAAGCCACGCCCACTATTTTTCTCATTCGAAATTCCATTTCCCTCGGAAATGCGTCAAAATACGGAAGTAAAAACGATCGCAACTTCCGGCTCATGGGGACTTTAAGCATCTGGCAGCTGCTTTCATCCAAAGCATCTCATAGGTATATTTCGTCAGTATGTGTGTTTTCCGTTGAGAGCAGAGTTTGAGAAGAAAAGCTGAAGGTTAGCGAGTGCTCAGTCTTCTTTTTAAGCAGTGTGTTAAAAGAAGCACTTTGGAGAGTTATGAAAGCACCATGTTTAATTCAAGCCTCTCTCTCTCCGTGTCTTAGCAGCCGGAGAGAAGGCTTTCTGAAGATTAAAGTGCACGTGAAGCTTTCATCCATGTGTAGAGACTGAAGACGATTCACGTCGAGCTGTTCTTGGCCAAATAAATGCACTTTCACATTGAAACACAGTGGAGAAAAGTTCTTGTAGGCACTCTTAAAAATGTCAAGAATCTCAATGCAGCACTTTTATAGACAGAAGCAGCAGTTTATCTGTCAGACTCCAAAAACACCTGAAAATAGACTTAATGACTCCTGAAATCTCATTCATGTCTCCATTCAGGTCCAATAATGAAACGGCTGTGGGTTCAGGAGACATGGGCAATTCCAGCGTTATGGATGTGACATTTTGCATTACAAATGCTTCAAAAACTTGAAGAGAGACATCACATGGGTATTAGAAACACACAGTAGTGATGTCTTTGCTGTTAGTATAGTAAAAACGCTATTCTCTTCATGGTAAGGTTGAGATTTTCACGGAATCGCCCACTTGTAGTGTCCCATCTGTATGAATCTCACAGGATAGTTTCTCATCTAACAAAAACATTTCTGTTAAGTTACGAAGTTTTGGTTGTTTTTAAACGGTCTTCTATCTATATTAGAGTAACATTTTATGTTTAATGTTTTTATAACTTTTAGCAAAGAAATGTAATCAGGGCTCTAGGCTAACACTTGAGAGAGTGTTATTCAGTTGGTGGCACCAGCCCTTAATTTGATAGCACCAGAGTCATGGGGTGAGATAAGAAAAAAGAATCACTAAAACTTCATTAAAATGTGTTTAATACATTAATAAATCAATTCGAAATTAATACAAATCATTGTTTATGATTGAATTATTTTTATTGTATATGTAAACTCTCTTTCAACACTTTACCATATTTAAAGCACATCTTTCTTAAAGCTACTTTCTTCCTTTATTTGTTGTGAACGACTCCTATAAGAGAACACAATTCCTTTAATATCAGTGAGTGTTTTTGGGCCCGTCCGTTGTTGTTTGATGAACATTATAAACAGAGATCTTTATTATGCTGCTGCCCCTTTAAGAGCTCGCGCAATATACTGGAACACGTGTTTTGTTTCCCAACTGTTTGGTCACGAAACTAAATACTTTTACAAGGTTTCTTGTTAATATGGGAATTTTGACGATATTTTGTGTTAATATGTCCGTTTCAGAGTAAGAAGGCGTGAAAGAGAACTCTGTTTAGTATTTTGTGCTCTGACTCTCTGGGCGCGCGCATCTCAAACAACCCGCGAGACCTGAAGGCTTTTAGTGATTATTCATGAAAGCTGCATTGATACACGTTTGGATTCTATCAATAGCGACTCACAAATAAATAGTATTTAGCGTGATGTATAACGTTTTGTATGCTTTGCAGTATTGTTAGAGATCTTTATACAATAGTTTAAACACGTGTTTCCTGCATTAGCTTCACACGTATACAATACTCACAACACATCTGGTTATCGTTGCTGTTTTGTACCTTAGCAGGGGAAATTCTTGTATTCTGCATATTTATTTCAGTTGCAAGATTGAGCGCTTCACTCGTCTGCTCTTTCGGTCCTTCGCCTCTTACCCGCCAATTACGTCTTTGGGGGCGGGGCACTGATAGATGAGCGAATGGTTGAAGGAGGGGAGACGAAAATGAGTGACTGAATGCGCAGCTTGCGCAATATAACATTTCTGCGCATTAAATGTATAATAAGCAAAAATTATATATTGATCAGTTTGGCAGTCGCACCGGTGCGACCATTAAGAAAAACTTGTCGCACTGGCAGGAAAAATACTCGCAAAATGCGACCATTTAATTGCAGTCTAGAGCCCTGATAATGTTGATAAAATGCTCTTATATCATTACTGCAAGAATGATTTTTATAACTTATAAGAGACCTCGAATACTAGTGAAAGTTTTAAGAACGTTTCCTGTCAGCTGGGCTTCTGATACCTTTATGAAGTTGTTTGTGCGTTCGGAGCTTGTGGGGACTCTTCAAAAAAAAAATTAAAATCCTTTTGTGTTCCACCGAAGAAATGAACAAAACACCAGTGCAGAACAACAACCTGCGGTTAGAAGTTTGAGTGAAGATTGACTTTGTGAACAGGCTGCCCTTGTAAAATGTTTCAGAAAAGAATCTCTAAAAGTTTGTGTTCAGGATCAAACGGTTGTGAGAGTTATTTGATGCTGTTATTAATGTTGAGGGCAGAGATGTTCACAAACGTCCAGCAGCTGCTGTCTAATGCACATTATCTTTCTCATCTCTCAAACAATTAAAGTGACAGTTCACCCAAAAAGGAGAATTCTGTCATCATTTACTCACTCTCTTGTCATTTCAAACCTGTGTGACTTACTTTCTTCTGCAGAACACAAAAGAAGATATTTTGAAGAATGTTGTTAACTGAACCCCATTCACTTGCATTGGTTTTGTGTGCGACAATAGAAGTCAATGGGGTCCAGTTAACAACATTCTTCAAAATATCTTCTTTTGTGTTCTGCAGAAGAAAGTAAGTCACACAGGTTTGAAATGACATGAGGGGGAGTAAATGATGACAGAATTTTTAGTTTATGTAATGGTAATGGTAATGGTATCGGTGCATCCCAAAGTTTGTGAGTGTTTTTTTATTTTGGGTAAAATGTGACATGTTCTTGACAGATTTTGATAGATTCATTTCTATAGATGTTGTTGAAATGTAAGAGCCATCTGTTAAAGTTGATCTAGAGAAGAGTGCTGGTTGTTGTCATTCTGTGTGATCTGTTCAGTGGGTTAAAATTTTGTTCATTGTTGGCATGAGAAGTACAGGACGTACCGGCCGAGAGCGAAGTGTGCGAGGAATATTGATGTGCTTTGCTGTTTTACAATGTGTGTTTTCACCTTGAACTTCAATAAGCAGTCAGATTTGAAATATTTCATTACCACAATATTCAGAAATATGCACGTTTCAGTCAAACAGTTGTCATGATAGGACATTTCATAATCACTGTTGTGTGATGCACTTTGCTGTTAAATATTTTACAGGTTTAAGGGGCTGTGTCCACTGAGGAGCATTTACACGGCTGAAAACGGCAGGAGCTCGGCTGAAAACGCCCGCTGCAGGCGCAGCGTTCTGCCCAAAGTTGAGCACTTTTCAACTCTGGGCGCCCGGTCGAACGCCGGCGCTGATCGTGGGGAAAATGCATAGCACCAGCGCTGAACTGATGACTTTTTAAAAAACGCGGAAAAACAATTGAAAAAACACATCGGCCGCAGGCGTAAATGCCTCGGTGGACACAGCCCCTAATACTGCAATAATGAAGTATGAAGAACATAGCCACATTTACATCTTCTTTGACATAATGAATGTTTTCTTAGAAAGTAATTTGAGTGAATGTGAACAAATTGAGTAGAATAAAAAAGTCAAAATCTGACACTAATTATCCACCTTATATGAGCTAAATAAGAAAATGTCACTTTTATATTTTTGGTTAGCATTTAAAAAAAATGACACAGCAGGTCTAATCACAGAACATTAGTTTATTTGTCAGATTGACGGGTCTCATTGATTTGTCTTGGAAATATAGGGTACGTTACATTGGATCTGTAACAGATTTGTATGAATTATTGTGTTGTTGGTTTTATATATTTGTTAAATTGTGTAACATCTTGTTAGGGTTGCACGGTGTACCGGTAGCAGATGCGATTCCCACGATGCCGCTCTGTTTTTTAAACAGTAGTATCATAGTGCCGTAACTAATGTTGCATATGCGCATTAACGTTCATTTGAACACTTTTATCTGTCTTTTTGCGTGTTTCTCTCCTAAATGAATCCCTGTTTTGAACGACTCGGACGATATAGTGATTCAGTGAGTCATTCATCAAGACACTTGAATGAATCAGCTGTTTTGAATGAGTTGGTTGAATGATTCACTGACACAAAAAAATTGCCGCCACCTACTGGCCATTTTAGTCACATTTAAAGTGAGCCTAACATTTTCCTTTATAAGCATTGCTATAAATGCAATTTGTCGTACATTGATTGAATTAGTTCCAATGTTAAAAAAATGTTCTTTAGTATTTACAACAGTAAACATTGCTAAAATTACTAGACACTAGTGTTTTTAAATCTTACCACAGTAAATATTATAGTATACCACAGTATTTGCTAAAACTTATCCAATTACTACAATTAATAATACTACAAATATTGTAGTGCGCAGTATAATACAGTCCACCAAATACAAGTTTCATTTAGATCTGTGTATTAAGGAATTTTGGTCTATTTTGTAGATTTTAATTATGAACATGACAAAGCATCGCAGTACTTGGTATCGTGATCGTAACATGTTTATGGTATCGTGACAACCCTACATCTTGTGCTGTGCAATAAATCGAAAATTAATCGTGATTGTCAATTTTGGCCTTCAACAATTACAAAAACAAAATAATTGAAGTAAAACTTTTATTGTGCCGCATTATTTTTCTCAAGAATCCTCTCTTTTCTTGTGGTATAAATCCACAGCGCACCCCCTTCCTTTACAGCAGCTCAGCTGTGCTATTTCTTTACATTTATTTTTTAGTTGAATTCACAGTTTTAAAGACAAGCGTTTTCATTTTTTCTATGTTGTTTCAAAAGTCAGCGAGTAGGACTGTCACGATGATGAAATTTGGCTAACCATTAATTGTCTATTAAATAATTGCGATTATGGCGATAAATTGTCTGTTTAAAGGCTTTGTAAATTTTAATGATTAATTACAATTTATTTATTAAATTAATAAAATATAGATATACATTAAGAAATATAAAAATTCTGTAAATAACTAGTAACATTCCTTATAGAGCGACCTTAACAGAAAAGACTGTCTTCACAGAAAAACTGAGATATGAGGATGATGTCGTCTTGCTGTGTGGATGCAGCAAATCTGGAATCACTTTAATAAAACTCATAAACACAAAAAGTACAAATCATATACAACTCTAATCATGAAGAAATGTTATTTGAACGGAACGGTGAGTGCAGATCAAGGACGGTGGATGTAAAATGCTTCACATCACCCTATTTTCTAAGGATTTAATCATTGCGGTTATTTGAAATAATTGCGGTGAGACGATTATTTAATAATTGTGACAGCCCTATCAGCGAGTAGTCGTGTTAAATAATCGTGATCTCAATATTGGCGAACATAATCATGATTATGATTTTTGTCATAATCGAGCAACCCTTTTGGGTCTCATGGAGGAGGACATGATTTCTCAATGGGAGTATAAGGGATAAATAAAAGAGTTGCTGAAGTGTGTGCGTGTAGCTGGATTCTCTGGGTTTGATAATGTTCACAGATAACAGCAGGAACGGCTCAGGGTTTGCAGATGAGCTGTGTTTTCCTCCGGCGCTTTAATGACGGTCTCCGTGTCTTCACTGTCATTATCAGACAGAGAAACATGTCATGTACATTCTGTCATGTACACATTATATGAAGGCAATGTACCTAAGAGAAGGATCAAACAGTGCCGTGGTGTTTTCATGATGGTGTTGTTATTGTTGTTATTTTAAGCTCTTAATCCATGAGCTCAGATGAGTTTAGATTCTGGTCAAATCATTTCTCACAGTCTGCGGTGGGTAACAGAAGAGTTAAAGGGATCGTTCATCCTAAAAAGAAAAAAATCCTCTTCATGTCATGTCAAACCTGTATGAGTGTCGTTCTTCTGCAGAACACAAAAGAAGATGTTTTGAAGAATGTTAATAATCAAACAACATTGAACCCCACTGAGACATTTCTCAAAATATCTTCTTTTGCGTCTCACAGATGAAAGTGTTTTTTATGGTGAACTGGCCCTTTAAAACATGAGTGGGATTCTTCTGGGAATAAATACATATTACCTGCCAACAGCCTGTTTGCAGTAGCAAGACAATCTCATTTTCATCTCTAATCATCCGTTTTCATGTGATTTAACCCTGGACTGGGATTTTATCTCTTACATCATCTCACTCGCTTGTTTTCTGCTGCTTTCTCAAAAATGTGGACTGAAATCTTGTATTTTTCAGTATTTGCTCCATATTCAACCCAAGAAAACTGTTTGATATTATGAATAACGTGGTCATGTCTATTTTACATACATTTGTGAATTAAATAGTTGACGCACATGTTCTGTGGGACTCAAACCCATCATGTCCTCAGCGTTTCGTTGGGCTTTAGGAAACCTGACTCGAGTTGACGGAGTCAAGAGAACATGATGAGTTTCTCCATTAGTCTCAGCTCACGGCAGCGGCTGGACTGAATTATTCATGATGTGAACATAGATCAGGATCAGGTGCGCGCGTGTGTGCGTGTTGGAATGTTACCACTGTGTGTTCCTCTACTGAGCAAACAAAAAAGCTGAAGTAATTACATAGAGGCATAGGCCCACATATTAAAAATGTATCGTTTATATAATGGCCGTTTTGTTCAAGAGGAAACGTTTCACAGTTGAGCAGAAGCACTCATGACCTGAGAATAGACGGTACATTTACATTTACATTTACTTTTACATTTATGCATTTGGGTGATGCTTTTATCCAAGCGAATTGCATTATACTATACATTTGTAAATATGTGCAATCCCTGGGATCGAACCCATGACCTTGGCGTTGCTAGTGCCACACTCTAACCACTGGGGATGTAACGATTCACCGTGAGCCGGTTGAAAATCGATTATATTATGTGATGATTCAAGCCGGTTGAGATATTATTTGAATCGCAGTACATGTTTTGAACAGCAGGGGCCGCTGTGTTCACTGCAACCTTGGAAAACGTGGATATGCTGATATTTCTTAAATGTAAAAAAATTCAATAAAAGCACATACAATGTCTTAGTTTGTTTATTTTGAAGAGATTTTTGTATTATTCATTTTTTATTTGATTTAGAATACAATTTGGAATTAGTTTTCTTTCACAAAGAAACGTGCAGCAGTTAAGAAATAATAAAAGGGCAGTTGTTAATTCCTAATTTGTCTCATTTTGTAACAATAAATCGTGAATGAATCGTATCGTAAGATCAGTATCGTGAATCGCATCACATCGTTAGCTGAGTGAATCGTTACACCCTGCTAACCACTGAGCCACGGGAAAGTAACATTAGATCCATCATGTTCAGACACAGAAATCATAACTCTGTTAACACTGATTCACAAATGAATTTTCAAATACTTTTTTTGTAAATTTCGAGTTGTGTTGCTGGAGATTATATTTTCAATACAATAACAAATTTGTTAATTTACACTAACAAGTTTCCATCCAATAGGAGTCTATAGTGGCAGTCAGTGTAGTTAGCTTGTTTATAGTATAGAGATTTGATTGTAGCGTTGCACATTTTAATTTAAGCATAATTAGTAACTTCTTAAGATTTTACACTTTTGCTTTCCTCAAAAAATGTGAGTGGTGTTTGCGTGTCAAAACTCGCATGGTAATATCAAGTTTAAACATCAAATTACCATGATTTATCATGATGTTAACATGATCTGCATGTTACTAACATGAGGTTAACATGATAAGCACGTTTGCTAGCATGATGCTAACAAGATTAGCACGTTTGCTAGCATAATGCTAACAACATTATCTTGTTTGCTAGCATGATGTTAACAAGATAAGCATGTTTGTTAGCACGATGCTAACACGATTAGGGACCAGTAAAACACTGCTGGACGAGGTACGTGCCAAAAGAAAAGTAGAACAAGAAAAATTATAAGAAGTATGCACAATAGTAATAGTGATGCTTTGCATTCTGCAAAAGCACCACTAATAAATGCTTTTCTATGTGTGAACTTCACTAAATTACATTATAGAAAATATGTCAAACTGATTAGTAAATAATACAAGATATTTATTTGTTTGTCAGTCACACACACACTCAAACTGGACTCAATTGAGGTGCCATGGCAACACACTCCAGTTTAGCAGCTTCCTTCACTTGTTATGGACCGGTACATCTGTGCTTTGTGTTTTATAGTGATATCACCAAATGACATGTTATCTCTCTGCATCACTGCTTTTTGGGGGTTTTTATAAGATTTTTTTGAAATACGAGTGAGTGTTGTGACCAGACATCATACATCACAATAGGAGTCATTTTATAAATATATATATATAAATAAATCACAGTTATTGTTTCTGATTGTATTTACAAAACGTTCATGTTTTGGATGGGCTTAACAAATTAATTTTTATTCATTTCATGTCATTATTTATTTTAATTTTTTAAATGTTGGATGCGAATCAAGTATCACTTCATAATGCATGATTAAGAAGGTTAAAATCACAAGACTAAACTGTTAAACCAATAGGGTCAGATTCTAAATTCTGATTGGATGAGCGGATGACCAGTACTTTCTTGTGTCATTTACAGTCACGTATTTATATTTTGAGGTACGTGAATATTCTGGATTCCATTTACAGCTTTAATCATGAATATTCCATGATATTTGAATGCTTCGTCCGCTTAGTGCACTTCATGAATAGTGCAGCTCGAGCGCCCTCGCTAGTGTACTATCATCCTGTGCCGCGCGAGCATCATTTATTGATAGTTTGCTGAGTGGTTTGTGTTTCTCTGTGCGGTACAGTTACTCCTAAAAACAGCAGCATGATGGAGGAAAAGAGGCGGCGGCAGTGAGTTGAGAAACATCCCGTCAGAGAAAAATGATGTTGAAAGAGCGTTGTGATAATTCAGTGTTCAGTTCACACCCGGCAGCTGAAGTTGTGAGTATAGTTCGATATTTCGAGACGTGTTTACAGGGGATGTCTGTAGTATACTATATTCTGTATTAACTATAGCCAACTGTAGCAAATACTGTTGTGTACTTGAATAATTACTAGGTTACAAAGCATTATAGTAGATAGGACTATAGTAAATACTACAGTATTCTACCGTATTGTTTTCTTGAGGGATGATATTCTGAACATGTTGTGTATTTGTTTGGTATTCTACTCGGTAGATGTGTATGTTGAGGTGTTGAAGCGACTTTAATGAAGTCTGCACAATGAAAACCCTTTGATTTGAGTGCTATAAATATTGTTACTCCTACAGTCATTTTTATCGCATTATTTTGGGTTGAGAGTTCTGTGTGCGAACAGGCCTAAAACCCTCTCAGTTCAGCCAAAATTCTAACTGACGGCATCATTCCCCCTCATGCGGTTGTAAATCTGTATGTGTGAGTCCTTCTTCAGTGGAACACAACAGAAGATATTTTGAGAAATGTCTCCGTGGTTTTGTGTTCATACAATGGAAGTCAATGGAGTTCAGTGTTGTTTGATGATCAACATTCTTTAAAATATCTTCTTTTGTGTTCTGGAAAGAAACTCATACAGGTTTAAAATGACATGATTTTCATTTAACATGTTTGTCAACCTGTCCAGCACATGAACGTGATTTGCTTATTAAAGGTGTCATGAATTAAGACATCAATTTTAACCCAAGCTTTTGTTATATAAGCGGTAATCGTATTGTAAGCGAACATCCTGTAAGTGTCAGAACTGAAAATGACATCTGTTATTGACACCAGGCCCAGCGAACGCCAAGTCCTGGAATGCACCTATGATAGGTTGAACACCGCCTCCACAGAAGAATATCAACGACTGCTTCTCTAGCCCCGCCCACTGGTTTGCGCATGACAGTACTGAAGTTGCCCGGAACAGGATAGAGCGAGCAAGCGATAAACATGGCATTAAAGATCGCAAAATATTGTGCAGTGCCTGGTTGTGGAAGAACACAGTCGCTGCATAACCTTCCTTCGGATTCCCACATTAGTAATGCACATTAGTACATTATGCACATTAGTAGTTTATTTTTAAAGATGTTACAGCTCAAGTGGGTAAAACGTTACCGCGGATTCCTTTGTGAACAAGGCCCAGGTCGACGCTGGATTTGTGGAGACTAAAATGAAAAAGCAGTGCTGTACCGTCAATGTTGGATCTGATAGGAATGGCGCAGCGATCTTATGCGAGTAAAAAAAATGGTACTATGCGTCACTATTGCTTTGTCAGAGCTCGCTTGATATGTCCTGATAATGTGTAACCTAACGTTACGTCTCTAATTCACAGAAGGCTCCAACTAAGTTTACTACGCAAACTGCTATCCAATCATACCAGTGGGCGTTAACTTCCAAGTCTTCAATGCGGCACGCCCATTAAAGCCGAGCATTTGTAGAGCCGGCCTCAAAACCCGGGTAGAAAATAGCCTATTACTTATTGACTTTTGAATGTAAAAACCACGCGAACAACATAAGTAGACCTCATACAACAGTATAAAACAATTAACAAGCCCAGTTCATCACACCTTTAAAGAAATGTGTTCAGTTGACTTCAGATGAGAGGAAAATACTTGCTAATGATTCATTTATTGAAACAGATCTTGTATGTTGTGTGTTTTCTCTTGTCTTATTATTGTTCAGCTGCAGTTAAATTTGTTCATGAATTCATCAGAAGCAGAAGATCTGCAGAATGTCAATAACAAAATAAATCCACACGTCGTTTACACACGTCGCGCACCTCGTGCGTTTTTTGTTTTTCTCATTTTGCATTTTAAGACACTTTTGAATATTGATGTTTGTTTAACAGGGACATAGGATTGATAATGATTTCACCTTCCTTCGGTACCAGTAAAAGTTGAATTTTCAGCACATCTGTAATGGACATTTCGCTGTTTTTAATCCATTTGCTTTTAATGCGTTTTACATTAAGAATTTTACTGTGCCCAATTTTAATTGTCCATATTTTTTAATCATCAGGCTCCAAATGAGAGAAATTTAAAATAAGTTAACTTTATTGTCTGAAATATATTCGATATTTTACACTATAAAGCATTTTTAGCATTTATTTTTAAATAACATTTATGTTATGTACAGTAGTGTAAAATAACCGTCATAAGGATTATGGTCCTCCGCACACATGTAACCACTGTGACTAGTTTATGAGCAAACAGTAGGTTAAATCATCATCTTATGTTCAACCCTTCAGGGATTTTCTAAAGCTTACATAACTAACATACAGACACAATGTCTCGTATAAGAAGTGCTTCTAAATAATGAATGCAGAGAACTGTGTCAAAGTCATAAAAACTGAAGCCACTTCTCATCACAGTCTGAGTAAATGAGCAAATTTGTGCTTTTCCAGTTTAATTTGTTCTGTGACTTTTATGACATTGTAAAGAATCGTCATTTGTTTTGTCGTCATTCAGCAGATGGGTTTGATATCTGAGAGAACTGAGCTCAGTTAAGATCATAATCCTGTTTACATCCAGATGTGCCTTTGGTTCATTTATACTGTATTTTATAATATGAGATACTTTATTATTTTCTCATATTATACAGTATGAAATACTGTATGATTCATTTCAGTTGTGTTTTCAGTGGCATTATATCACTGTAGATCTTATTAGAGGAATGTGATGTTTTCAGGTTTGTTGCTCATCGAAGATTTGAATTTAAATACACAAATTACAGTTTCAGTAACGCACTTATGATGACAATAATCTTACAAATATTATATTTCTCAAAAAGTGAGAGGTGCTATATGAGAGGTGTGATGGAATCACTGATGGACTTTTTCTGAGTATCCATGATTTTATTTGTTGTTTAATGTTTGTTAACAGAAGATGAGCCCACCACGTCAGTAACCGTGTCATCAGAAGTTCATTCATCTAGAGACGTGTTCCCACCTCAAAAAGATGATTTAACATCTTTACAGCTTAAATAATAAACAGATTGAACTGAATAATTCATGTAAGTGCTTTAGGAAAAAAACAAACTTCACATTTTTGCTTTTAAACCCAGAGGACTTTCATTCTAAATGCATGACTGTATTTTTTATAAATCTGTCCTTTAAAACATGAAGTTGTGTTTGGTTGAACTTGTTGAATTTAGCGCTTTTTTGGACGATGTAATTTTTTTTATACAGGATGAAGTTTATTCTGTATATTCAGTTGTTGTTGACTTGCAGTCGAGTGGTAACGCTCAGTCTGTGATCAGACGTCCCGCTGGGATAATCAGACATTTGCAGATCATTTTCATGGCTCTTACAGAAGACGAATGCGCCGCGACCATCTTAACACTCGTGTGGATCCATAACGGAATTAGTTGAATGAATCCTCCTACAGAGGAAAACCTCCTACAGTCACATGTGTGCTGATGTTCTTATATCTCACAGTCTCGGCATCATATCCTCACAGTTCTGCTGTTTGGATCAATATCCATACACAGATAACAATATGGCGGCACCACTGCAGCAACGGGCCAAAGTGCTCAACGCATCATTTATGTACATGTACACTGTAAAAACAGATCCGTAAAAAAACAGAAATTTTCTGTAAACTTGAAAAACGGAAATATACCATAAAATATTTTTTTCCCTGTAAAATTATAGAATATAAGTAATAATATATTAAATTGTTTTCCACATTTTTCGTGTAAATTTGTTGTCTTTTTCTGTAATTGTATAGTTTTTGACCGTATTTCAAAAATAAACTGTAAAAAAGAAATCTTGTTAAAAAAACAGAAATTCTCTGGCAGCTGGGGTGCAGTAAAATAACTGTAAATAAACTGCTAGCTGTAAAATTACATTTCCCCCTGTATCACAGTTTTTTTCTTCAGATTTTTTTATGTAGTTTTTAAAATACAGTCAAAAACCGACAGAAAATATCACAAATTATCTGTCGGTTTTTGACTGTATTTTAAAAACTACATAAAAAAATCTGAAGAAAAAAACTGTGAAATTTTACGTGGACTCTCTGTAAAAAAAATAACAGGATCATTTGTGTAAAATTACAGCTTTTTACAGTGTATGTTTTCCCTAAATTCACCTTATTGGTTGGGCCGGTGTTGATGTTTCTCGGATCAGGACAAACAGAAATGTTTTGATTTCACCACATTGTTTACAGTAACCTACCAGTGGATCTCTTTTCGTCTATGTCAGGTTTATGTCATCTATGTCAGGTTATATATCACATTGCACATTCTATAATATCAAGTATAGAAATGCATACAAAGCCAGGTGACCACTGTAACGGTCTGAAGGGATTGAATCTTGTTCTGTCATACGTCTGTGAAGCCTGACCGTCATCTTCATGTGTTTCTCGTGTAGCCACAGGACCAAAGCCTCCAGCGGTCCTCCGTCAACTCAAGGCAGCTGGACGCCCACCCAGGGACCCTCCAATGGCTGGGAAATGGCGTCGTCTAGAGATGGACGTGACTGCTACATCAAGTGAGTATCTCGCACATTCCAATGTTGCACATGAAGCTTCTCTCTAACCGTCGACGTCCCCCGGTGTAACCTCACGTCCACGTTCCCTCCATCCATGCGTTCAGAATACTGATGGTCACTGCAGTGCGTTCAGCGTGGCGTAATGCGCTTTAAACATATGCATCGAGTGAGGGTGAAGGGACAGACGTGTGGTTTTGAGAGCGGCTTTGATCTTGAATGAAGTTTCTCACCGTCTTGAACGGCTGCATGCACATTAGCATGCTGAAACCTGCGTCAGCTGTCTCCATTCATCCGCTGATATTACACTGCATGTGCCGCATGCAAACAGGATGGTTTTTATTTTAAGGGAGAATCATCCCGTATAAATTGTTCTTTTGCAGCTTAAGTTTCAGTTTAAGCTGACTTTTTGGTCTGTATGAGTGTAACTTTTTGTGACGCGTCCTTGGGTTCTTGAATGGCGCTATGTGAATATAACATATTATTATTATTAGTTTTATATGTGTGTGTGGTTATATCATTTTGTTTGTTAGAAATGTCGTCTTGGCAATATAAGTTTAAGTGGAGGCACTAAAATTATTTCATTATTTTGTTGTTTTTAATTATAAAGTTATTTATAACTTAAACTAAGACAAAAGTCAAATTATATGATATAATATTTAGTTTAAAGAATATAACAAATCTAAAAAGTATACAAAAACAAACATGAAAGCTAATTCTAAATATGAATAAAACTACACTAGTGCTGCGTCCTAATTCGCATACTATCCGTCCTAAATAGTGTTTGAAAATAGAATGTCCCAAATTGTAGTATGCTGTACTATTATATAGCTGTAAATAACACACATTGCATTCAAGGACTACTTTTGTTATCCTATTTTAATATCTGTTGTTTTATTTCACAATATTTAATTAATTCCCCAGGGTCCTAGAGCACGCAGATCACATGCATGCGCACTTTTAAAAAACAGCGCTTCTATGTTCTTGACAAACTAAAAGATGTCGAATTTAATTTGTATATATTTAGAATGATGGATATGGAATGCACTGCATGTCGCTTGCTTACTTTGATCAAAAGCTTGATGCATGCAAGCTTTTGTCATAGTACATGTCATAGTAATAAGGAACGATGCTTCTAACCGCAGGTCTAGACCTGTAGTTCCAACCACGCAACTTTGCGATGCTGCTTGCGATTGATCGTTGGAACGTGGATGGTGTTTGGGAAACACTTAAATCGCTGATCTATGCTGGAACGACGGAACTTGCGACCATAGTTGGCTCACGATGCTTTTGGGAAACGCACCCCAGATCTCCTCGTGTCCGTCTGGTTGTTTATCTGTTATTGTTCCTCGTGTGAACTGCTGGTGGGGAGTATTTCATTTTTTTTGTAATTATGCACCCTATCAAGAGAGGGCGAGACTCATCACAAGCGGGGTGGGCTGAGGGAGGCGGGGGTGGGCTTTCATCCAGGATCAGGCAACTTATGTAAGAATGGAAAACAACATTCTGTCAATGCGCCGGCAGAAAGCTTGGTGTTAGATCCGTCTGGTTTCTCAGCAGAGATGTGTCTTCAGCTCAGAACGTCAGCGCATCGGTCCGGTCGATCTGGTGTGTAAATATTTCTGCTGTCGTGTTTTCTTGTATGTGATCAGATGCGGGCATGTTGTTGTTGTGCGTTGGCTTACTGGAGCATGTGTGCGACTGTTTCGTGGGGTGGGAAAGACTGTGAGTAGCGTGTCTGAATCAAACCGTTTCCATGATCTCATAGAGACATTTATCAATGAATCATCATCTACTGTGTTGTTGTTTTTGAGAACACTTAACACTAGTTCACAATCAGAAGTGTCTTCACACGTTAAATACATAAACACCATGTACAGATATTATATGGAGGAGAAATGTGTAAAAACTGTATGTGAATATGACTGAATTGACATATAACTCATAAGATTGTGTTGCAGATGGGTGATGTTGTCTGTAGAGACTTGTGAGGTTGTGTTAATGTATTGTGTGTCCTGCATAGCATTGTCTGGCATTTCATTTTGCATAGTATTTAAATATGAAAAATGTCTGATTTGAGTTGCTGTAATGTTTCAATTCAACATTTTAAAACTAGCAGGGCTGTCAAACAATTAATCGCGATTAATCGCATCCAGAATAAAAGTTTATGTAATATATTTCTGTGTAGTGTGGATATTAATTTTGTATTTATAAACACATACACATAACTGTATAAATATTTAGGAAATCTTTTTTTGATCAAATTATATATTTATTTATATTTAAATCATATTTTAATTTAAATTATTTATAAATGTTTGTTCATTTTAATATTTTTCTTTTTCTATATTTATGTATTTGAATGTTCTTATGAATACAAAATTATTATGAACAGTACACGGACAAATATTATGATCAAATATTAAACACAAACTTTTATTTTGGATGCGATTAATCGTGATTAATCGTTTGACAGCCCTAAAAACTAGTGTCACCAGACTTCATCACATTGAACATGTTCGGTACTAACAACCAAGAAGTTTTAATAGTTTTGCCATCGTTTTGAACACTGTATCCATTGCTTCATATTTTTAAACCTAACAACCAAAAACATTTTGTGTGACATGTCTCACATTTTTGTTTCAATTAAAGAGAGATGCTGCGTCCCAAGTCGCTATGCACTAAAAGTATGTAC
>NC_079895.1:875145-910145 GCF_024868665.1 Triplophysa rosa | reverse complement strand
TTAATGGAAATCATTAGAATTACTGTGACGTTTTTTTCAGCAGGGCTATCAAATAGATCTACATAAACAGTAAACATGATAAACAACTATACATTACTATAACATACATTATTTAGTAGAGAGGTCACTAAACATCTATTTTATTGCTAAAACATTTTTAAACCAAAGTTAAACTTTAAAGGCATTTTGCTAAAAAACATAGAAACCATCACATAAATTCTAATGGTTTCCATTAAAATACCATTATGGACTATTAACTTTTTCCATTAAAACCATTGCAGAATTCCTTTTTGGGATTCGATTCGATTTCGATTCTCAAGCTCTCGATTCCATGCGATTCTCGGTTCAGTTCAATGCATGCATACAGATCATGTCACACGCTAATTAACATATTCGTGACGTCATCGTCATTCATAGTTGTTGAGTTGCAATTTCAGACTCGTTTGGCTTCTACTCTCTGATCGTTCTGTATTTTTAAACAGCTTGTTGCCCAAAAAAGCCGTTCTCGTTTACATATTTTCTATTTTATTGTCAGTCTGATTTTGTTTCGGTCATTGTCTGAGAAAATCGCCACACACACGTGAAAGAGCAGTGATATGGGCTACAACACAGCGCGTATCCTGTATCTATGTAATCATGCGCTATTTTACAGACGAACTGTGTTCATGTTTATATGTCCAAACAGTCGACATAACAGTGACAGGTGTTTGGAACGCCTTTTCGTATTCTTTTATTCGCGAATCGGCCGCCGTATGGTGCTGCTCCTCCTGCTGCTCATTGCATAGAGTCCCCGTTAACATTTTCTGTTGTGTTTCGGGAGGGGTTCTATTGGGGTTTTTTAGCAGGGGGGTATGGATCAAACGTGTCCGTGTTAAAATCATTGCATTCACTGCAGTTGTGGTTGTGCAGTGACGCAGCAGACGTGCGTGTTGTGGATGGATTGAGTGATTACAGTGTATAACCGGCTCTTCAGAATCTACTTTGTCTTTTGACTCTTTTGTACTACAGAGGCTTTTGTTCACCTCCTAAATTACAGTTCACAGTAACCGTGAGACTCTGACAGCCGCAGTCTTCTGGCCCTATCGTGCACCCGGCACAATGCGGCGCCAGGCGCAGCGCAAGTGATTTTGCTAGTTTCAGCCTGACGCAGTTCTCACTTCCCCGTCCTGTGCTGCGTTGTTTAAATAGCACATGCATTTGCGCTCATTTGTGTGCCCATGGGCGTGCTGGTCTAACAAAGAGGTGTTTTCAGGCGCATTGGTGGCGCGTTGCTATTTTGAGGAACTGAAAATAGACTGCGCCATAGACCAACTCAAACCTTCTCTAAAGTCTGAAGTCAACAACAACAACAAAAAATTGTTATTTAAAGAGCGCGTTAGTAGAAAATGCACCTCTGGGCGGGTCCACAACATGCTTTCACTTCACTTATTAGACAGAGGGAAGCGCAGCAGCACACAAACATGCCAAATATAAAAAATCAATGGATTACAATGTATAAGATTATTATTGTGGACATAAAGATAAAAATACGGCTTGTCCTGTAGATGACTTTCCTCTCTGGAGAAGCGTCCAGTCTTTGCTCTTGCAAATTCCGCCGTGTAAATAGCAAAGGAGTAGTTCACTTTCAAAATAAATTTTCATGATCATTTACTCACCCCCATGTTATCCAAGATGTTTAGTTATTTGTTTCTTTAGTCAAAAAGAAATTAAGGTTTATGATGAAAACATTCCAGGATTTTTCTCCATATAGTGGACTTTAATGGACTCCGAACGGTTGAAGGTCAAAATGACAGTTTCAGTGCAGCTTTAAACAATACCAGATGATCGGTCATTTTCTAAAAAAAAATAAAATTGCCTTGCTCTGTTCTGCGATGCGCGTTCATGACTTCACAAAATACGTAATTACGTTGAAAAAGTCACGCTTGACGTCGGCAGAAGTACCGAGTCAGTGTTTACTAGTTGAACGTGAAGTTTTCAACGTAATTCCGTATTACGTGAAGTCATGAACGCGCATCGCAGAACAGAGCAAGGCGAGCATTTGTGTTTATAAAGCATATACGTTTTATTTTTTTTTAGAAAATGACCGATCCTTTCTCCAGATAAGACCTTTATTCATCGTCTGGTACCGTTTAAAGCCCTTTGAAGCTGCACTGAAACTGTCATTTTGACCTTCAACTGTTTGGAGTCTAATGAAGTCCGCTATATGGAGAAAAATCCTGGAATGTTTTCATCAAAAACCTTCATTTCTTTTCGACTAATTCTTGGATGACATGGGGGTGAGTAAATGATCATGAAAATTTATTTTGAAAGTGATACTACTCCTTTAAGAGAATCGTAACGACCCGTTTAGACCATGCGCCCAGACGCGCCAATGGTTTTCCTGTCGTTAAACTAGCAAGAGTGGATCCGGACATGCCCCGAGTGCACCTGCGCTGTGCGCTTTAGACCATGCGCTTAGAACGTGAAAATAGGGCCCTTCATGTTCATGTGGAGTCAAGGGGTTGGAGGTCGATCACACCCTTCTGTTCACATTACCGTGGATGTGTTAAGCGTCTGAGATGTGTAAGAACATTCTGTCTGTATATAGTGATTGAGATGTGTGTCTCTGGGTTTTGTTTGTGTCAGTCACCTGTCCCAGTCGAGCTCTCTGGAGGAGGTGCGTGTTGATGTGGAGAGGTTTGTTCCTCCTGCACCACGGAAGGTAGAGATGAGACGGGACCCGGTGCTCGGCTTCGGCTTCGTGGCGGGCAGTGAGAAGCCAGTGGTGGTCCGCTCGGTCACTCCAGGTATCTCGCTACACACGCGTGTATATAACGTCTGCATGCCTAAAGGTTATTTACTGATACAGGACATGTACACTAGCAGTCTTAAGTTTCCACAAATGTTCGGAGCTCTTTATCAGAATGTTTGACGTCAGACACACTTGCGTGGTTTGTGTGTGAACTGCAGGCGGTCCATCAGAAGGGAGGCTGATCCCGGGAGATGAAATCGTGATGATAAACGATGAGGCGGTCACCTCGGCTCCCAGAGAGAGAGTCATTGACCTCGTGAGGTATGTCACACCACTTACGACATCTAGTTAGTGCGTGATTCAGTCTGCTCACTGCTGAGTGTCCCAGTGCTCAAGTGGGGGATTTTGTCCCGAACGGTTGTATTACATCTACAAATGTATGATTGTAATTGCATTAGATTTAAAACATCAAAGATGTATGGAATTTTTCAGAGGCATTCATATTTGAAAGGCATAACTCAAAAATGAAAATGGTTTCGTCATTAAGTCACCCTCGTGTCATTTTAAACCTGTATGAACACAAAAGAAGATATTTTGAAGAATGTCGATAACCTGAACCTCTTATACTTCCATTATATGAACCACTGAGTAGGGCTGGGTGATATATCGTGCGATTCTTATGCTCTCAGTTCTCAATGAATTACGGTTAATTGCCGCCACATCCCAAAGCCAGAGGGCGCTCTCGCGCAGAAACTCAGAAAATGGGAAACAGAAGAAGAACGATTAGTTACAGGAAATGCCAATGGTCATATTCTATTGCTGTTCTTCAAACCTTTTCCGGTATTTTCATGATAATAAAGTATTTTTATAGTAATAATGATAGACGGGTGTTGCTTTTTCAAATACACGTTCTAAACGACTCGATCTCGTAGTGATTTTAGATCGAGCAGTACTTCCTACTGATCAAACAGCCGTAGTTCGTGGAAGAGCTGCGCAGAAAACACAGACTCGATTTCAGAATCAATTTAGACATGTATAATTAGCGCGACTCGCGATATATATCGCCCAGCCCTTCCACTGAGACATTTCTCAAAATATCTTCTTTGTTTTCCACTGAAGAGAAAGACAGGTTTACAAACACATGCACATTAGGTTTTTGGCATATTGCACAGCAAAGAAGGAATAATTTCTATTTATGCAGATTTCAAGATCTGCATTGAAACGTTAAAAGAAAGAAAAGTGAAACACACAGTCAGAAGAGAAACATAATTCTGCCTCAAGAGTTTTCTGATTTCTTCTTGTCTTATTTTTGCTTACAGAAGTTGTAAGGAGTCCATCATACTGACGGTGGTGCAGCCGTACCCCGTGAGTCATTCATCTTTCTTCTTTTTCGAATCAGAATCAGAATTTGCTTCATTGGCCCAAGCTCTTGGTACATAAAAAACATTTCACATGACATGAGAACAGGAACAATAAGCAAGTAAAATATAGGTAGCGCTATGGAAAAGAAAAAAGAAAATAATAATACTAATAATGTTGTATACAATTGGAAGATCTACTGTACAGATTTGTGCATTTACAGTATATACAGCTGTCCATATTTGTATATGTTTAGTTACCAGTTTCTGGTACATTCTGCTCCTTTCTCACATTCATTGAACTGATTTCAACAGATTCTGCTCTGTGCCGAAAACACTGGAAAAGCTTCTGTCTGTTTGTTCGTGTCTGTGTGGTCTTGAGGCAGAAGACAAAAGTGTTTCATGTTTTTGTCATTTTTCTTCTTTTGTTCCGTCACAGTCGCCCAAATCTGCCTTCATCAGTGCAGCTAAAAAAGCCAAGCTGAAGTCCAATCCAGTGAAGGTCCGATTTGCTGAGGAGGTCATCATTAACGGACAAGTACCTGTAAGAGACAAACGTCCAATGAAATATGACCAAAAACACTCATTATGGTCCTTCATTTATGCGTTTAAATTGTGGCTCAACTAACATCTAACAAAATAAATGCATCATGACTGTTTTTGTTTTTTTTACATTTGCAGGAAACTGTGAAAGATAATTCTCTACTCTTCATGCCAAACGTCTTGAAGGTGTATCTGGAGAACGGACAAACAAAATCCTTCAAGTTTGACTGCAACACGTCGATCAAGGTGTATATATTTGTCAGTAACATTATTATTGAAACACGTCAGCGTCATGTCTAGAATCGCTGGAAATGTTTTAATGTGTTCATATTCTTCTGCCTGTTCAATTATTCTAAGTGTCGTCACATGTGAGCAGGACACAAGCAGTAGCGTTGTTAACCAACAGGCAAATGCGTAGGGCCCCGCAAGCTTGGGGGCCCCCTAGTGGCTACAAGTGGTCAAATCATTTGACGCTTGATTTAGACACTCAGATATACGCAATGAAGCGCACGTATCAAAGCGGTGCTCAAAAACGAAAGAAAGCAAAAGAAAAGAAATCTAATAGTAATTTTACGAATATAGCAAAACAATGCTATGAAAAGAAGCATGAAAAGAAGAATCTTGCACCTTTTACTTTCTTATACTGTAGCTAAAAGCATTCTGTATTATTCTGAATAAAACAAAGAACACTTTTTCATCCCAAAACCAAGAAGGTTTGTTCTTATAACAAACTGTAGAGAATTTTGTGCTGTTATGTGGTTCAACGTCAAATAAATCCAGTTTATATTTGTATGTATGTGTGGGGGGCCTCAGGTCTTGATTTTGCCTAGGGCCCCCAAAATGGTAAACACGCCCCTGGACGCACATCAGCACACGTGTTGACATGAATAACAGGAGACGGTCTTGTGTTTTTCAGGACGTTATTCTGACGTTACAGGAGAAACTCTCGATCAAAAGCATTGAGCATTTCTCTCTGATGCTGGAACACAAGATGGAGGGGTCTCCCACAAAACTGATGCTTCTACACGAGCAGGAGATGCTCACACAGGTCTGATGTCTGATTTTGTATTTGCGTGACGTGGAAGTTTGCGGTCTGAATTAAATGTGGTGACAGAGAATGGTAACCTTTAAACTGGTGTGAAATGAGCGTTTCATGAATATAACAGACACGAGACATACTTGTGGAATTTCACAGGCCTTTGTGTGTTTGGATGTTTAGTTTCGTGATGGTTTTTGTGTGTTAAGGTGACGCAGAGGCCGGGGTCACATAAGATGAAATGCTTTTTCCGCATCAGTTTTCTTCCCAAAGATCCGGTAGATCTTCTCAGGAGAGACGCCGTTGCCTTCGATTACCTCTATGTTCAGGTCAGACAAGAGCATCATGAACATTCAGTCTGTTAATCATACACACGTGTTTATATTTCACAATCATGCTGAGCATTAGGACGGGACAGTCGATTTCCCGCAAAAATATTCTACGTCCTGATATTCATGGGGAATATCTAAAGGTTAACACTTTACCTAAAGCCTTTATGTATAATGTAGTGCTGTCAATCAATTCAAAATGATCACGATTAATCACACATTTCTTTAACAGCATCGTTTTATGAAAGGCAACATTCTGATATTAGTACTACAACCGATGTCTCCGTTAAATAGATTATTTGTTCTTTATTTTAACATTAATTATAGCCATTTAACATTGAAGTACAGTATAACTGAGAACTGTCATGTCTAACATGTGGGAAATATACAGAAATTGAATGAAGTTCTCCAACACTTTACAGTCTTTAATGCTAAATTCTAAATTAAATACAGAATTAAGGCTATAAAACACATTTATTTCCTCTTTTCTTTAGTTCTTTGATTTACATCAATGACTGGAGTCACCGCAGCAGGTTTAAGAACGCCGCCCCTTTAAGAGCTGTCTCTATAATAATGTAACGCTAGACAAAGGATGACCAAACAAACGGATGCTGCGTTAATTGCGTAAAATATTTTAACGTGTTAATCTGAAAAAAAATGAATCGCATGCGTTAACGCGTTAACGTTGACAGCCCTAGTATAATGCATTATGTAAGGGATAATCCACAGCTAGCCGTGCGTTAAGGGGTTTTAGTGCACACCTTCCAGCCAATCAGAATCGAGTATTCAAACAGACCATGGCATAAAAAGGCTTATTAAAGGGTGTTATGCATTATGATTGTTCATAATGTGTGTTGTAATACATTAAATGCTGTTGTAAAGAATTATATCCAAATTAAAAATGCAAAGTGTAACAATAAATTGATAAGTGTTATAATGCATCAACTGTAGTTACAATGAGACATTACATAATTAATACATTAGAACTACTTTTATAATGCACTATACATACTATATGCTTTAAGTAAAGTGTTAGAGTTCATAAATGATTATAAACCTTATTTTGCCGTCTCCTATGAAACAATCACAATGTTTAAGAAGAAAAAGCTCATGACGGCTGTAAATAATAGTGGTTTTGTTGGTGCTCTCGTGTGCAGAGCTGTAAGGACGTGGTGCAAGAACGTTACGGCTCTGAGCTCAAATACGACACGGCTCTTCGTCTGGCCGCTCTTCAGATGTACATCCTCACCCTCAGCACCAAACAGACACAGAAAGTCTCTCTGAAATACATCGAGTGAGTGTGCGCTATAAAGATGTTCCTGAACCTTGACGTATTCTTTTTCTTTCTTCTGTTGAGCGCACGAGGAAGATCTGAGCTTTGAGAAGAACTGAACACATTGTGTGTGTGTGTGTGATCATAGAAAGGAGTGGGGTCTGGCCCAGTTTCTGCCTCCGGCGGTTCTGTCCAGCATGAAAGAGAAGAACATCAGAAAAGCCCTCACACACATTCTCAAGACAAACCAGAACCTGGTGCCTCCTGGGAAGAAGGTGAGAAATCACATGAACGTGTAAAACATTTGTGTTTGAGTTAAGAAAACACAGGATCACAAGTGTTTACTGCAGTGTGTGTTGTGTCTGAATAAAATCATGTTTTATTGGTGAATTATTGTGTGCGTTGTTGGGGTTCAGTTAGGACAGAAAGTCTGTTTGTGTGATTGACACTTTTGGGTCTCTAATGCTCTCGTGTGGTTTGTGTTCTGCTGAAGCTGACGGCGTTACAAGCCAAAGTCCATTACCTGAAGTATCTGAGTGAGCTCAGACTGTACGGAGGACGAGTCTTCAAATCAATACTAGTCGTAAGTGTCCACGCTTCATTGACACAGCTGTCAATCATCTCCTGTACTGTTATGTGCTTTAATCTGCGTCGTACACAAGCGTAATTTAAAGTGATAGTTCCCCCAAAAATGAAAATTCTGTCATTGTTTGCTCACCCTCTTGTCATGTCAAACCTGTGTGACTTTCTTTCTTTCGCAGAGCACAAAAGAAGATATTTTGAAGAACGTTGTTAACTGGACCCCATTCACTTGCATTGGTTTTGTGTCCGTACAATAGAAGTCAACGCGTGCCAGTGTTGTTCGGTTACCAGCTTTCTTCAAAATATCTTCTTTGGTGTTCTGTGGAATAAAGAACGTCATTCAGGATTGAAATGATGACAGAATTTTCAGTTTTGGGGGAACTGTGTTTTTTCAAGTGTTTTACATAGAAATAAGAAAGGACAAACAGAAAGGTTCGCTTCAGGTACAGTAATCTTTAAACAAACGCACACACACACACAGTTGAATGTTTTTGTGAATCTACAGCAGGGAGAGAAACACACGGAGGTGACGCTGTTGGTCGGCCCCAGGTACGGCATCAGTCATGTGATCAACACCAAAACCAATCTGGTGGCCCTGCTGGCCGACTTCAGCCACGTCAACAGAATCGAGATGTACACGGAGGATGAGAGAAACGTGCGGGTGGAGCTTCACGTCTTAGATGTGAAAGTGAGTTTTTATGTAATCCATTCGAGATGAAAACAACAGATTTACAGTATATACAACTGAACTATAGACCCATAACAACAACAACATCATCATCTCCTCATTATTGTAAAAATTTCATGTTACACAATCCATTCATAAATTGGCAAAAGAATTATTTCAGATTAAAGATTCAGATTGTTTCATAAATATTCTTATTGCTGCCTTTAAATACCCACATGAAAAAAATGTAGTATACTCTAGTTTTATTATGGGATACTTTAGAACATTGTAGTATTTTATGGTATATTGTAGTAACTACTGCCATTGGTTAATGTATACTGTACTATAGTATTCTGTAACGCATTAAGTATTAATATTACAGAATACAACTTACTACAGTTTATCATAGTAATTATTAAAGTATAGACAGTTTCATTTTAACAACATAAACAAACGCTACTGCACATGCACACTTTTGTGTAATTTCCAGTACACGTTCACAAACAATAGAGCGCCTGTAGATTATTTCTTATAACAAGGAAAAGAAACCGCAAAGAAGCGTTACTTGGCTAAACTCGTCTCTCCAATATTTTGAATTTAGACTGCGATACCAAGCTCGACCGCTAGATGTCAGTGTACCATACGGTTTCTTTAAATGCGACCGAACTACAGCACACATTCAACAAATAATTTATTTAATAAAATGACCATACAACAAAATTCAATTATTTAAAATAATTATTATACAGTAAAATAATAATACAAATTAATATTAACATAAATTAAATACATTATAAATAGTTATATTATTAGACACTAGCCAAACAAAAAACGGAAGTTAACTGGGGTCAGGCGCGCGCGCGTCCGATGAAACGGTCTATACTGCAGTGTTTGCTACAGCTTATCAAAAGTTTAAAAAACTACTAGAGTACTAAAGTAAATTGATTAATACTATAGTATACTTTAAAGAGCTCAGCAGTGAACTTTTTCCACAAGTTGGCATGAGTCTTCATGAAATGTCTGTGTAACATATTTCGCTTGAGAACTTATGCTCACAGCATCAGCTCGTTTTCTCACATGCTTGCAGGGAAAAGCTCACCAAAACAAAGTTACTGGGTTCTTCTTTTTCACCTTTTCTGATTTGGTAGATGCACCGGGGACCCGATTATAGCACTTAAACACAGAAAAGTCGGATTTCTATCCGATGAGCCCTTTAATATATTTCATAGTAAGGTTTAAAAACACATGTAAGAAGTTTGCTACAGTTTACTACAGTAAATACCAAAGTGTACTCTATTATTTTGTTCATGTGTGTATGGCATATCATGTTGAAGGTTCTTTTTCAAGCTGTTATAAAACAACTTTCACGTGCAGTGTAACAGAATGAGTTTTTGTGTGTCTATGTTTTTTCAGCCCATCACACTGATAATGGAGTGCAGTGATGCGATGAATCTGGCGTGTTTGACTGCTGGATATTACAGACTGCTGGTGGATTCACGCAGATCCATCTTTAACATGGCCAACAACAGTAACACTGCAGGTGTGACTCCTCTCACATCACACTTGGGGTGTGTTCACATTTAGAGTTTGGTTCTCTTGGTTATTTTGGTCTGGACCAAAAAGGACAAAAATACATTTTATTCCTGGTTTGCTTAGCATTCACACAAGCATTGTAACAGCGAACTTAAAGATATCGAACTTAACAGCCTAACACCTTGTCCAAAACCAAACCAAAGATCAGCACCAGTAGTTAGATTTCATTCATCATGTGAGGAGGGTGAAGTGCTGACTGACAAGACGATGACGGAGGCTTTTCTGTCAAAGAACGTGTAGTAGAATATGCAAGCACTGTCATCAAGAGTCGGTTACGTTTTTAATTTTCTCTTTGTTCTAATTTTAAAAAGCCGGAGCTTTGCCATTACGTCCCTTCAAACGTCTTTTGTTTCAGCTATTCCTTTCTTATTTGTTTCTTATAAATTTTTATTAATTAAAGTTTTTCTTATAAAACGTTTTTCGTTTCGTATTCCCTTTCTTATTCATTTCTTATTAATTTATTTTACAAATGTTTTTCGTTTCGTATTCCCTTATTTGTTATTTGCACAGTGTGTGCCGTGATCGCTCGTTTTGTTAGGCAACTTATTATTTACGTAAAGGTTTTTATATTTGTTTCTTATTTATTTTTTGCTTGATATGTGTCGTGATTTTACTTTTTGTTAAAGGCAACCTATCTGGCGTTAAGGTGTCTTATATTAGTTTCTTATTTTTTATAAGTAGTGTGTGCAGTGGTTATTCGTTTTGTAAGGTCTGTGTTTAATATAAGCAAGTTTTGTGTTTTTATTAAGAAAGATATTGAACCCGCCATTAATTCAAGCAGTTGCCGTTCACGAATTTCCGCTAATTCAAAACTAAAAGTAAAATGCGCACAGCCGCATCTTCGACCACCCCACAGCAAACCCCCCCACCCCCGGTGTCATCACCGCCACATCCCTACCGCACTAACTGAGCAGTCACACCAGAGGTTTTTTTTTAACCAAACATGCCATACTTTATGTGAACGCACCCTTACACTCAGATCACAATACCATACAATACACTATACACTGACTTCACCATACCATAGTGTTGCAATGTTTTTAACAAAATTAAAACCTAATTTCAAGAGATTCATTTCCAAAAACATTTAGGGTTCAGTTGAACCTTCTGTATGCAAATGAATAAAATTCAACCAATCGGATAAACCGGATGTCATATCAAAAAATATTTCAAACTTCAAATACTTCAAACTTCTAACCGTTTCACCTGTAGAACATCTGCTGGGTGAAGTGGCCTGTTTATCATTTCGGGTGTTTTTAGGAATCAAACTCTTGACACGTTCAGCCTCAGTTTTGATTGTTCTATGTGTTTTTCTATGAACACTCCTGCTCCTGTTTGTTTCAGGACACGACTCGAGGGCCAAGCACAACTACCAGACAATCGATTGGAACTACAGCCCCTGCGCTGCATGCCACGAGCCGCACCCGGATTACATCATGTGTGGCCGACAGGAGTGTGACGTGATCCCCACAGAAACACAGTCACAGCATCGCGCGCACGGAGACGACAAATCCGACAGACTGAATCGAGGTCACGCTTGCTCTCAACCGTACTCCAGCGTCCCCAAGAGCAAACCCCAAGACTCACCCAGGAGCGCCAAGGTGTCCTTCATATTCGGCGATCCTCCGCTGGACATCGTCAACCCTCAGAACCTGGGATACCAGAGACTGATGGAGGACATCCCGGAGGTTCTCGAGGAGCACAGATACCTGTATGGTCAGCAGAGGGACTACAGGCCCCTGGACGCTTCGATGGAGGTCGACGGCTTTCAGTATGGCGCACACTTGGTCTACGGCAACGCTAAAATCTTCGGCATGACGGAGGGCATTGAGGAGCCGCTGCTGCACGACATCTGCTACGCGGAGACCACCGATGACGCCGAGGATGATGATGACATCAGCTGCGAAGAGGACCTGATGATGATGATGATGATGGGCGACAAAGCCAACTCTCTCCTGTCTCTGTCCGAGTCCAGCGATGACATCATTGACCTCACGTCGCTCCCGCCGCCACCGGAGGGCGACGACGAGGAGGAGAACGACGATCTTTTGCAGACGCTGAACTTGGCGATCGCCGCCCCGCCGCCGGGGTTCAGGGACAGCTCCGATGAGGACGACCACCAGGGCTCTCGAGGACGACGAGCGGCGACAAACGACATCCCCGTGTCGCTGATCGACTCCGTGCCGACACAGGTGTCGGGAGGAACCCAGCAAGTGTTCAATGATGCTGTGGTGTCCACGCTGCAGGCGCTGGAGGCTCTCGCCGCCTCTGAAGATCAGTCGCGCCCACAATCGGACAATACTTCAGGTTCTTACACTATCGTAACGTTTATTCGTTGACATCGCGGGATCATCCAGACGTTCTTTTCTCCTTTTGTTGTTCCATTCGGTTCATTCGTCTTGTGTTTCTTTTGTGCATTTGTTTGATTTATTATGTAAATGGCGCTTTTCATGAATGGCGTACAAATTTGTGTCCCGTTACTTTTTGAAGCGTAAAAAATGATCACGAGAAACCAAACGAAGTTTCGTGTTCCATTTTCTTTACATAGTCAAGCAAACTGTAAAACAAAATCGATTGATGGTCAATGTTTTCTTGAGGTTAAGCACCTCCTGAAGTTTTTGTACTCCGTTCATGGAAAGTGGCAGAACTCGAGTGCATTTGTGCATTTTTGGTGATTGTTCATTCATTGACTTCATTATTTATGGTATTTCTTTGTTTCATTTCATAGTCGTCAACGTTTTGTACAAATAAACTATTTTAAAGTATTTGTGCGGTGAGGCGTATGTCTGATTTACTAAATATTTGTGTCTTCACACAGGTGTAGAAATATCTCGCTCCTTTAGCCCCGAGTCCTCGTCGGATTCTGGGAATGAGACAAATTCCTCTGAAATGACGGAGGGCTCGGAGCTGGCAGCGGCTCACAAACTCTCCGAAAATACTTTGAAAATGTTTGTAGCCACAGCCGACGGTTACCAAACGCTCGCTGCCGAGGAGACGGCATTTCGTTTGACCCCCTGCGACTCTCAGTCCGGTCAGCCTCGAAACCTCCGCTCCGAGCACTTCGAGATGGAGCCGGAAACCATGGAAACCAAATCTCTGACCGAATACTTCAACAAGATGCACATGGACGTGATGATGGGAATGAGAAGTGATGAGCGTGACGTCGAGCAGAGAAGCGGAGGAGAACCCGAAACGCACCGGGAAGACATCAGGAGGTACAATGGCTTCAACGTGAGAGATTCCCATCGATCGAGTCCCTTTGACCTTGAGAGGAGGTCACACGTGGCTAAAGCAGACGGGCACGTTTACTCGGAGGTGGCCGGTGATGGCGGCACGTCAGACAGGGTCACTCAAAAGGTCAAGAGAGGTGAGTTGGATGGTTCAACGCTGAGGGGTTCTCCCGCTAAAGAGCAGCGAGGCCATCAAACGAGAGTCGAATATCCGCTGCCCAAACGGATGTCGTCTCTCCAGAGCGAGGGCGTTCATTCTCTTCAGAGCTCTCAGTGCTCATCCATCGACGCCGGCTGTTCTACGGGCAGCAGTAACTCAGTGACGCCGATGGATTCTCCTCTGTGCACGGCTGAGAATGTGCACGCCGAGTCCTCCGCCAAAGCTGGCGGATATCAGAACCAGAGCGCAGATGTGGCTTTTTTGCGGAAGCAGCACGGAGCGGCCGGTGCCGAGTCGACCGCTGGTGCTGCCAGAGACGGGTGTCAGCGGATGCCCAAGATCAAAGAAACCACAGGTATTACAGGCCTGCATTTCAACAAAACGTTGCGACATGTGCCAGTGACATCTTGATAGGACTGGGTGATGAATGCAATGTTGACTGTGTGTCCAAATAAAGTCTAATAATTCTATCCAAAACTTACCAGTATAGATGAGATCATTAGAAGAAATCTGAAATGGTTGATGATGCAGTAATACTGAAGAAAAGAAGTTCTGTAATTCATTTCACAGCGATGTCATATGTACAACAAATTGTTGAGTTTCTGATCAAATGTCTGTCCATTAGAATCAAATATATAAACAATACTTATTTCAACTTGAGGCTAAAATACACTACAAGACTTGTGCTCAGATTTTCAGTCTTGACTTGTTGAAGAAAGTCTGTGCCAGTCTGCAGATTGATCAGTTAGGGTGTGCTCTCACTAGGCAATCTGAACTGTGCCCGAGCACGTTTCACCCCCAAAGCCCGGTTCATTTGATTGATTGGCATGGTTCGTTTAGCAGTCCCTGGCTCGCTTGGAAGAGGTTGGGCTCCTGAACTGAAAGCATGACGTGAATTATGCGACTGTTTAAATTCCTCACTGAGATTCAGCTGTCACCGTAAAAACTGATAAACAGCGCACACTTACACGTGCAGGCGTGTGTCATCGCAGCCAAAACTACTCCAGGTTTGTCAAACACAATCCAACGCGTGTAACGATAGGCTTTAGGATAATAAAGTAGGAGAGGGTGATTTAAAAGCATAATGAGCCGTTTACTCTCGTATGACAATGACATCATCAAAGCAGATCGCTCCGTGCAGCGCGCGCATGAAGTTAAACACCTCTGATAAGCCCCAAACTGACCATTGCGATGGATTCCGTTGTGCTGAGAGAGATGGCTTTGTTTACGTTTGCTTGGAAGCAGTCGCATGGTACTGATGAAAGCGTGCCCGGGTGTGGATGGGAAAGAGCAATGTGAGCGCAGGCCAGCAGGGGAGTGGGGTGGCGCTCGGGCACAGTTGAGAGCAATCGGGCTAAATGTGAGTACGCCCTTAGTGTGTTTCTATCTGACCTTAGTGTGTTTCTATCTGACCTTAGTGTGTTTCTATCTGACCTTAGTGTGTTTCTATCTGAAAGTGCAAGTGTATGATGTCTAGTTGAAAGAAATCTGTTTAGAACATTTTAAAAGTGGTGTAATGTATTCCAGCCATTAGAAAACCCTCATGGATTTCTAGTTTACCTGCTAAACATTTTCTTTCAACCCACGAATAAACTTAAGATAATTTAGGGGGAAAGTACGGTCAGAAATGAATTTTTTTCATTGTTCACCGATCCTCATGTGAAACCTGTGCGAGTTCCTTTCTTCTTCAGAACACCAAAGAAGATATTTTGAAGAATGTCGATAATCAAACGGCACTGAACCCCATTGACTTCCATTGTATGAACACAAAACCACTGAGACATTTCTCAAAATATCTTCTGGTGCGTTTCAGACAGATTCACAAACACATGATGTTGACGTAATGATGACAGAATTTTATTAAATTGTGAACCGTCCCTTTAACCTAAAAAATCTCCATAATTGACTCAACCAGGGGTTAAAATGGGCCAGCTTTTCTTTGAATGAAGCCGTTGAGGGTCTTTAAATATTTGATCCACAAAAGCACTTGTTGTATTAACTTGGTAGCTTGTAAAACGTAGTCAATTAGTTTAGGTTAGTATTTGTCATGATGCTGTACACCTGACTCAATCAAACTAACACTTGAGATGACGTTTCACTTTTAAATCAGACGTGACTGCTTCACAGACTGAAGTATTACAACCTTCAGTAATTCAGCAGTAATTTACAGATTTAGAAACTTAAGTTTGGTGTAAAGCGTTTCTGCAGGCTTATCACCAGTGTTGGGTGTAACTAGTTACTAAATAATTTGTTACTGTAATTTACTGTTGAAAAAGTAAAGTAAGGGATTACTCTTATTTTTGGTGTGATTTAATTACAGTTACATCTGATGTAATTAAACTAAATACTTTGCGTAATATGTGTGTGTGCAGAAGAGGAATTGACATCAAAATTCAAAATCTAACTTTAAAACATGTGCTTTAATGTATAACTCTCACATTTGTAATGCTTTGGTTAGTTAATAATACTACTTTATGTAGTTTTATATGATTTATTTGAATGAATTAAAAGAGCCGTTTCATGTCTATCCTTGAATCACTTAACTAATCAAGGTTGATGTAGGATATAGAAAGTCATTAGTAATAAGTCATGAAATACTTTTTGGAGAGAGTCATCTGTACAGAAATCTAATTACACTTTTGAATATGTCATTAGTAACTAGTAATTCATTACTTTTTCAGAGGAACTCGCCCAACACTGCTTATCCCACACTTTCATGATTTTGTTATGATAAATCGTCCAGACCCTTCAACCGTCTCTCTCTATCTCTCTTTTCCACTGCAGTGTAGCACGCTGACGACGAAGACGAAACCCAAGACTGGTCTTCTCTCACGACGTGTCCATATTCATCCATAGCACAGATTCACATGTGCCAAACCAGAGGCGGCGGGAGGTCTGAATTCTTCCCCGTTTATATTTGCACTCGGCCTCAAAGGACCCCCGCTCTGGTTGCCTCAGGGAGGCAGAAATGGAGTTTTAATAGGAACACTATTGGCTCAGGGAGCATTGACACTTTTTATGGCGACTACAGCGAGCAGACGGTCCAAATCCATCGCATCGACCGAAGCTGAAAGCAGAAGATTCAAAACCCCTGTCATTCACATCACTTGGATAGCGCAGGACCGAACTCATTTCATCCATCTGGAAGCTGGAATCTGTTCTTCGTAAGCGTTCGTCGCGAAACGGAATGGAGTGAGGCGATTGGACGGGAGAGGTCTGTGACATCACCTCAACGAGAAAGAGGTGTTTCACATTTCTGTTGAAGTTAGAATTATTCACTGATGAATTTGCACACAGTAAAACCAGGAACGTGTATTTAGAACGTAAATATCATCACTTATTTTTCATTTCACTTTGACCTGCAGAAATGAATCTAGCGCAGAAAACACACCTCCGTCCATTCAGACGTGCCCACTGCTTTGAGAAATACTCCCATTTCAGCCACATTTTGTGTCAGATTCCTCCGGACTGCATGTGCAGAGCTTTTTGAATTTCAAGCTGAAGGTTTGGAGTGACGTCGCAGCCGTTAGACGTCCGGTTCCGGTTTCTTACAGGGAGGCTTTGAACGGTTATTTTGACGACCAAAGCTCAAGTGCATTGAATGCATCACATTGCCATGCAGTAATGCTGTTATTTGATGTTAGGAATGGACCTCGTACAGCTTTCATTTAGCCATAGCAAAGCCATATGACGACACATACTGTATGATGGAAATCAAGGTACGCGGCCCGTGTGATGACGTATGGTTTGTGTATATTTTGTGCAATATGTACAATAGAGTTCTACAATATATGAACAAGAATTCTTCAATGCATAGCATTTTTAAAAGAAGATATATATATATATATGTATGTATACAGTAAATGACATCACGGATGATGCGTCATTTCTTTTCTCCCGTGTGTTTTATTCAGTTTAGCAGGATGACAAAACTCACTGAACTTCATAATCTTCCCAATTTCTTCTCACGAGTAGTTGTTCTTGTTTAGCTCATACGGTGACATTTCACGAGTATAACCTTCATGTGTTTTATTTCAGTTATCACACCATTAAAGATCTCCGCTTGGTTACAGATAACGTGTGCTCTCTTTCTTTCATTAGAAGACATTAAATACATTTCAGAAAATGTTTAAGGAAAACTGATCCTCCCTATACGCAGGTTGCGTAGGGCCTCTGCACCCCCAGGGGGCCCCCTTGAGTACCACATCAAAAACACTACACTTGTTTATAATGTAAACAAGACGCTATTTTTATAACTTGCGGATTAATACTTGAGATGAATACTTAATTTATTTTAATTACTTTTGATACTCGGACATCGTGTAGGGTGCGACAGGTGATTTGATGATGCATGATTACAGCCATGGCTACAAAACAGAGCTATCTGTCTGCAAAAGAACAAGAAGGCATGTGTTTTTGTACTATTTCAAAGTCTTATTTAGTTTTGCCAAATTATGCAAGTACAGATTTACAAATTCAGTATTTATCCACTGGCATAAAGTTGGTTAGAATTATTTACGTTTTTATTTCTTATTTACATTTACATTGAGTCATTTAGCAGACGCTTTGATCCAAAGCCACTTACAAATGAGGGAAACAATGGAAGCAGTTGGAACAACATGAGGACAACAACAAGCAGAAGTCAGTGAAACTGCTCTCATACAGCCCAGCACAGCATACAAAGCTAAGTTTTTTTTTGAAAGAGTAGAAAACAATTGTAGTTTACAGTTATGTTTATCTAAATTTAACTATGACAAGGGCCCCCACAAAGGTTTGCTTGGGCCCCCAGACGTCTAGGATCAGCTCTGACTGCGAATGTGTGAATGTGTTTGTTTTCATTTTGTGGACAGAGAAAAAAAGATTATTTCATAATATGACTTTCGTTTATTGAGAAACCAGAGTAAAGCTTGAGTAAGTCTCAGGAGATCACGGGTGTAAGTGTTTGTGGTCTTTCTCGTCACACTTCAGTGATATTTGTTGTTGTTATCAAATGTCGTTTTTTCTTTGCACATGATAAAAGTTGAGAGTAACAGAGCTTCGTTCACATCATCATGGGGTGATTCAGGAGTAAATGTGATGTATTGTTTTCGAGATAAAGAGGAAGTCTCGTCGTCTAAATATATTCATTCTCACTTTTGTTTGTCAATTTGCTATTATTGGTCAATGGCACCTGTGCTGCAGAGATCTTCATGAAGCAAAAGATCTGAATCGCTGCACTTCTACGTGACATTCCTCCCAGACGTCTCCTGAAAGTCAAGAGAGAGATGGTGAGTCAATAAAGGTATTTCTGTTAAACCTTTGTGAATAAATGATGAGGTAGAAGAACTCAACTGATGCCAAGAGGTTAATGTACACACGTCAGAGAAATGTTTGTGTATTTAGTAGAATATTTGTTTACAAAAAATGGCATGTTTATTTATGGATTTGTTAAGTTCAGCTGTATTTATGGATAGATGAATGATGAAATCATCTGTGGATCTTTTCTGCTTCTCAGAAACATACTGGACACATGCAGATGTGAATATTGTATGAACTCATTATGTGCACTTCTCGTGTTCCTGTGGTGGCAAGATGCTCGAGGGAGTTTCCTTCAGATTTTTGTGAGATTTAATGCACTGTATTGTTATTCTGCTGTGTAACCATCAACATATCAGCAGTTTAACTGAAAAGTTCACCTGAAACAAGCAACTCTGTACATTAATAATGCACTGAAAAAATAACTTGTATAGTTAATAAATAACTTTAAAAAAATATTTGTGCAAATTGTTAGGAGGATTTTATTAAGTAAAATGTGCTGCTATAATTCAAGTATGACTAACTAACCAAAATCAAGTAAATTCTACTTATTAAATACATTTTGTATTTGTTACTTAATTTGTTCAATTAAAATTACTCAAACCAAATTAACCCAAATTTTTAGCATTTATTTTCATATAATCTACTAAGGCACATAATCATTTTTTTCAGTGTGGCTTTATCTGCTCGTGGAGAGAACACAATGTACAGTCACACACATGATCATTCATTTTCATTTACATATGTGTCCATGTGGTGTATATTATAGTGTATATCAAATAAACATGTCTATCTGTTTCAGTAATTCCAATCAAGACTAGTATAGTATTGTTTGGTGCAGCATTAATATATTTATCAATGTAGTTTCCATTGATGGATTTGGGTGATGAGTGTTCAGTTGGGTTCAGGTCCGGGCGTCACGCAGTCCAGTCAAGTTTTTCCACATTACACTGAATCAATCATTTCTTTTTGAATCTTGATTTGTGCACAGGGCCATTGTCATGTTGGAGTAGAGACGAGCCCAAAACTGTTGCTATAAAATTAGAGGCACATACTTCTCTATATTATCATTATGATGTGTAGCATTAAGATTTGTGCTCACGGAATGACTCAAACTGTTCATTAAAGTCTTTTCTCCATAGAGTGTGTGTACACAACTCTTCAAAAATGTAGAGCTACTTACTCGTACCTTATTTATATTTTCCACATTAAAGAATAATTGTATGGAATAATACAAAATGTAACTTTGGCAATTGTTTTGTGGTCAAAAAAACAAATATTTTGTCTTCAGAGTAATTTTATTTGGTTTTATTAATATTTTAAATAAGTTGTTATTATTATATGTAATTATATTATATTTTTAAAGTGTTATATTATATTTTTATTTGATTATTTAATCATTTATTTAATTGAATAATGTTTTTTAGTTCAGTTTTAGTTTAGTTTATTATATAGTATAGTGTTAATTAATTATTATTTAAATAATTTGAATGTTTTGTACATTTTTAGAAACTTTATCTTATTTTTTTTCAAGCAATTACTTGAGGTCTTTTTTTAATCTCTCTATTCTGAACTCTTATTGGCAAATTTTTCATTATACATTCCAAACAGCCTTGGATAAAAAAATTTGTAAGACCAAGAGATAATTTGACTGAAATCTAAAGCTTCTGTGAGTTATTTTAACACTTATATTATTGTTTCTCTTTCAGATGACGAAGATCTTGATGATCATCGCTGGTCTGATCTTCATCTGCTCGCTGGAGCTGAATGGATCTCAATGGTACCCCAAAAGCCTGAAGTGCGATGTGTCTGTGGATGATAACAGGACAGAGGTGCTCGTGGACTGCACTGAACGCGGCCTCACCGAAGTACCGTCGGGAATCCCCACGAACACCACCAACCTGACCCTGACCATTAACCATATACCGCACATCATGAACGACTCTTTCCACAACCTGCTGAACATCACCGAGATCGACCTGCGCTGCAACTGCGTACCCATCAAGGTGGGACCCAAAGACCGCGTCTGCACCCACAGCGTGACCATCGACAACGGGACCTTCTCGAAGCTTAAGAATCTGAGATCCCTTTATCTGGATGGCAACCAGCTGTCTGCCATTCCCAAAGGTCTTCCGCACAACCTCGTGCTTCTGAGTCTGGAGGTCAATAGCATTTCTTCAATTGTCAAAGATAATCTAACAGAATTGAGGAATATAGAGAAACTTTACCTGGGACAGAACTGTTACTTCAGGAACCCGTGCAACATGTCCTATTACATACAAGAGGACGTGTTTTTACATCTCGACAGAATGACGCTGCTCTCTCTGAAGTCCAACAATCTGTCCTACGTGCCCCACAAGCTGCCCTCCAGCCTTAAAGAGTTGTACTTGTACAATAACAACATTCAGAAAATCACAGAAAAGGATTTCCGCAACCTGACCGAGCTGGAGTTGCTAGATTTAAGTGGGAATTGTCCTCGCTGTTATAACGCTCCGTTCCCGTGCGCCCCGTGCCCGGACAACGCTCCGCTCCAGATACACGCAAACTCCTTCAGGACCTTGATGAACCTGAAAACTCTTCGTCTTCACAGTAACTCTCTGACCAACATACGTTCAGAGTGGTTCCAGAATCTGACAAACCTCGCTGTTCTGGACCTCTCCAGTAATTTTTTGGCTAAAGAGATAACCCACACCTCATTTCCTGCACTGTTGCCGAAGCTTGAGGAGTTGGACCTCTCCTTTAACTTTGCGCTGCAGATTTATCCAGCATCTCTTAACCTTTCCCAATCGTTTGATCGTCTCCAATCTCTGCGCGTTCTGAGAATCAAAGGGTATGTGTTTCAAGAGCTCACGCTCCAAGACATTCAACCGTTGAGCGGCTTAAAGAACCTGGAGTTCGTTGATCTCGGCACAAACTTTATAAAGATAGCACATCTCGGCATCCTCAAGAACCTGAAGAACTTCAAAATCATCAACTTGTCAGACAACAAAATCTCTTTACCTTCAGAAGGAGGATTCGCCACTTCCAACACCTTCCGAGAAAGCTGGTTTAGTTCCCCGATGTCTCAAGGTGCTCAGTACCACAACGGAGACGTGAAGGACATGCACTATTTTCTTTACGATGAATACGCGCGCAGCTGCAAATACAAAGACAAGGAACTCTGGACTCCGAGTCCGTTTGATAGCGAATGCAGTCGATTTGGAAAAACGTTGGATATCAGTAGGAATAACATCTTTTTTCTCCATCCTAGGTTCCTGAATCTCGGTGAGCTCAAGTGTCTGAACTTATCAGGTAATGCCATGAGTCAGAGTCTGAACGGCTCGGAGTTCGTTCAGTTGAAGAACCTGCAATATCTGGACTTCTCTGACAATCGTCTGGACTTGATGTTCTCTTCAGCGTTTCAGGAACTCACCAATCTGGTGGTTCTGGACATCAGTCGCAACAGTCACTACTTCGTGGCCGAGGGTTTGACTCACATGCTGAACTTCACCAAGAACCTGGGCAAACTGAGCAAGCTGATCATGAACGACAACCAGATATCCACGTCTACAAACACAGAAATGGAAAGCTTCACTCTGGAACATCTAGAGTTTAAAGGGAATCGTCTGGACATGTTGTGGAGAGACGGAGACACGCGGTTTGTCAACTACTTCAAGAAACTTTTAGTCTTAAAGGTGCTTGATATTTCTCGCAACAACCTGAACTTCATCCCGGGGGAAGTTTTTCAAGGCCTTCCGGAGACGCTGACGGAATTCTATGTCGCTAGCAACAGAATATATTCATTTAAATGGGAAGGCCTCGTGTACCTTACAAACCTGAAGGTCTTAGATCTCAGTGGTAATCGCTTGACCAGCGTTCCGTGTCTGTCCAACTATACAAAATCCATTGAAGTTCTCGTATTGCGCAAGAATAGTATTTTTCAACTGCCTCCTGATTTCCTCAAGGACGCTTTTAGCCTCAAGAAACTGGATTTAGGTTATAACCGCATCCAGTTCATCGATCCGTTAAGCTTTCCGGAAAACGTCATAGACCGCCTGGAGACCCTTTACTTGAACAACAACAGGTTTGTTTGCTCCTGCAATGCCACGTGGTTCGTCCGATGGATCAACCGCACGTCTGTCAATATTCCACGTCTGGCCACCGATGTCAACTGCGCCTCCCCGAGCGCCCAGCGAGGTCAGAGTGTCATTTTTTTGAACCTTCAAGCCTGTCAACACAACTCCCTGTCGATCATCCTCTTTATTTTACTGACCTCGGTGATTCTAAGCGTACTCACCCTCACCATATCAAGTCATCTCTTCCTCTGGGATGTTTGGTATATTTATCACTTCTGTATGGCCAAGCTCAAGGGGTACCAGCGGCTCCCCTCCAGCAACACCATGTACGATGCTTTCGTGGCCTACGACACCACAGACCCGTCGGTTCACGAGTGGGTGATGCAGGAGCTCCGCATTCAACTGGAGGACAGGGGCGATACGCCCATGCATCTCTGTTTGGAGGAGAGAGACTGGATGCCTGGATACCCGCTCATCGAGAATCTTTCCCAGAGCATCCAGACGAGTAAACTCACCGTGTTCATTCTGACCGGACGTTACATGAAGGGGGGGAACTTCAGGACGGCGTTTTATTTGGCCCATCAGCGGCTCATGGATGAGAAGAACGACGTCATCGTCCTGATTTTCTTGGAGAAGATGCCCTGTCAGTCTAAGTACCTGAGACTGAGGAAGAGACTGTATAAGAAATCAGTCCTCGAGTGGCCGAGGAATCCACAAGCGCAGACATATTTCTGGTTCAGTCTCAGAAGTGTGATGTCTTCTGGTCGTCAGCAATATAACAAACTCTTCCAGGAATCTCTGTGATGCCCGTGACACGTGAAAGCTTAGGGTTCTTTCTATAGTTCTTCTTTCTGTGTATACATATCACATGTCCTTTATTTAAAGGGATAGCCCACCCAAAAAATAAAAATTCACTCGTTTTTTCTCTGTCATGTGGTTTTAAACCTGTGTGCAACTCTTTCTTTGGTGAGACACAGAAGAAGATATGTTGAGAAATGTCTCAACGGTAGTCAATGGAGTTCAATGTTGTCAACCAAATATCTTCTTTTGTGTTCTGCAGAAGAACGAAACTCACACAGGTTTGACATGATATGAGGATGAAGAAATGATGGCTGAAGTTTCCCTTTAAATACAGTACATAGAAAAGCACGTTTAATCTTTAATCATGTCAATTTGATAAGACTCCGTTTTGTACTATAAATTTATATGAAATAAAAGATTAACTAAATAAACTTTCGTACGTGGGTAGTGTGAATGCTTTTGAGCAGTGAGACATGATGTACAGTATGTTAGTTAAAAGTACAAACCCGATTCCAAAAAAGTTGGGACACTGTACAAATTGTGAATAAAAACAGAATGCAATGATGTGTAAGTTTCAAATTTCAATATTTTATTCAGAATACAACATAGATGACATATCAAATGTTTAAACTGAGAGAATGTATCATTTTAAGGGGAAAATAAGTTGATTTTAAATTTCATGGCATCAACACATCTCAAAAAAGTTGGGACAAGGCCATGTTTACCACTGTGTGGCATCCCCTCTTCTTTTTATAACAGTCTGCAAACGTCTGGGGACTGAGGAGACAAGTTGCTCAAGTTTAGGAATAGGAATGTTGTCCCATTCTTGTCTAATACAGGCTTCTAGTTGCTCGACTGTCTTAGGTCTTCTTTGTCGCATCTTCCTCTTTATGATGCGCCAAATGTTTTCTATGGGTGAAAGATCTGGACTGCAGGCTGGCCATTTCAGTACCCGGATCCTTCTTCTACGCAGCCATGATGTTGTAATTGATGCAGTATGTGGTCTGGCATTGTCATGTTGGAAAATGCAAGGTCTTCCCTGAAAGAGACGACGTCTGGATGGGAGCATATGTTGTTCTAGAACTTGGATATACCTTTCAGCATTGATGGTGCCTTTCCAGATGTGTAAGCTGCCCATGCCACACGCACTCATGCAACCCCATACCATCAGAGATGCAGGCTTCTGAACTGAGCGCTGATAACAACTTGGGTTGTCCTTGTCCTCTTTAGTCCGGATGACATGGCGTCCCAGTTTTCCAAAAAGAACTTCAAATTTTGATTCGTCTGACCACAGAACAGTTTTCCACTTTGCCACAGTCCATTTTAAATGAGCCTTGGCCCAGAGAAAACGCCTGTGCTTCTGGATCATGTTTAGATATGGCTTCTTTTTTGACCTATAGAGTTTTAGCCGGCAACGGCGAATGGCACGGTGGATTGTGTTCACCGACAATGTTTTCTGGAAGTATTCCTGAGCCCATGTTGTGATTTCCATTACAGTAGCATTCCTGTATGTGATGCAGTGCCGTCTAAGGGCCCGAAGATCACGGGCATCCAGTATGGTTTTCCGGCCTTGACCCTTACGCACAGAGATTGTTCCAGATTCTCTGAATCTTTGGATGATATTATGCACTGTAGATGATGATAACTTCAAACTCTTTGCAATTTTTCTCTGAGAAACTCCTTTCTGATATTGCTCCACTATTTTTCGCCGCAGCATTGGGGGAATTGGTGATCCTCTGCCCATCTTGACTTCTGAGAGACACTGCCACTCTGAGAGGCTCTTTTTATACCCAATCATGTTGCCAATTGACCTAATAAGTTGCAAATTGGTCCTCCAGCTGTTCCTTATATGTACATTTAACTTTTCCGGCCTCTTATTGCTACCTGTCCCAACTTTTTTGGAATGTGTAGCTCTCATGAAATCCAAAATGAGCCAATATTTGGCATGGCATTTCAAAATGTCTCACTTTTAACATTTGATATGTTATCTATATTCTATTGTGAATAAAATATAAGTTTATGAGATTCGTAAATTATTGCATTCCTTTTTTATTCACAATTTGTACAGTGTCCCAACTTTTTTGGAATCGGGTTTGTACTTGAAACAGCATTTTGCTCATTTTTTATACTTTATAAGTTTAATGCGTTTTTAGAGAGACTGTGTGAATTATTTGTACTTTTACAAATGCATTTGTAAATGAGCATATAAGTTAAGCACACATTTACATATCCCACATTAAAAAGAACTGTTCTGTAGTATTAACTATAGTAAACTGTAAAGATTCTAGTATAGTGTTCTGTAGTATTAACTATAGTAAACTGTAAAGATTCTAGTATAGTGTTCTGTAGTATTAACTATAGTAAACTGTAAAGATTCTAGTATAGTGTTCTGTAGTATTAACTATAGTACACACCGTAGGATACTTTCAATTTGATCTATATTTGTCTATAAATCTCACTGCAGTGTTTTACAGTAAATACTATAGTAAAATCACAATATGTATTATGTGGGATGATGTATGTTTTCTTACTCTCTAGTATTGTTAGTGGGGCTGGGTATTAGAGATCAGATAGCAGACGTGCTGGCATAAATTGTTCACTTTCAGCAGTCAAAGTTATAAGTGTCTTTCAAATCAATCATTCATTAGTGGAAATTCAGTTGAACTACATCATGGGATACAAAATTCTGTGCGAGTGTTGTTGTTAAACGGTGTATATATGATATGTAGTACATAAGTAACCCATACACAATAGTCTGTATTAAATGCAGAAAATGTGCTCACAGTGCACAGTATACTGATCTTTTTAAATGGGTGTGATTTGTGGCCGTAGCTGTTGTAAATGAGGAACAGAAGACAGAAGTTCCTCATGTGCTGAAACATGTGGTCATTTCACTCAGCCATCTACCATTGAGATATAACAAGATAAAACAAACTTTAACTTTTACTAATAAAGACAAAGGGAAGGATTTACTGTAAAGTCATATGTGCAGTGCCAGGTGCCAGTCACATTCAGAGGTCAGTGAGTGATGGAAGTCCCTGCCAGTTACAACAAAACTTCCCTTTTCTCAGATGCAGTCGTGTGTACATGGAAGTGCACTGCTTATTTTGTGTCTCAACGCTGCATTGCTTGCACGGGACTATAAATAGACACTGCTACCATGGTAAGAAAATTATTTATTAAAACAATTGTATAGACATTAAAAAGAGGGAATGTGTTTATATTGGGCTGTTGATTTCATTTAATGCGTTTTCAATTTCAAAAGTAAAATCTTTTAATTGAGGAATTTGTGGCTTTTAGTCTCGCACATGCTGTGTGTATTGTGTGAGTATATTTATATTATAATATTTATTATATTCTAGGGCTGACAAACGATTAATCGCGATTAATCGCATGCAAAATAAAAGTTTGTGTTTACATAATATGTGACCGTGTATTGTGGATATTAATTTTGTATTTATAAATATAAAAACATAGACATAAATGTATATATATTTATTTAATTTTTAGGTGAATTATTAATATTTACCAATAATTTAAATTGCATATAAACGTTTATTAATTTTTATATGTTTCTTAAATATATGTATGTGTGTGTATGTGTTTATAGACACAAAGGTAATATGCACAGTACACGGACACATATTATGTAAACACAAACTTTTATTCTGGATGCGATTAATCATGATTAATCGTTTGACAGCCCTATTATATTTGTATATTACGTGCACTTTTAAAAGCTCAGTTTACTTTTGGCATTATGTAATATGAATATGAAAAGAGTTTGTCTAAAGAAATGACTGAATGGTTTTTTGTTGTTGTTGTTTCTCCAGGTCTCTGCGTTCCTCTGGTTTAAATTCGTGGTCTGGCTGATTGCTGCGTTCGAGATGAAGTTTCTCCTGTGTCAGATTAGCCTGAGGACCCTGAAGACGTCGCCCTGTGACATCCATGAAAACTTAACATCCATGACGGTTGTGTTCAATTGCCGTGGGCGTCAACTGACCAAGATGCCAAATATAACCGCAAACACCACGAGCCTGGACCTCTCTGAGAACAGGATCCAGAACTTAACAGCGCAAAACATGAAAAATCTGACCTATCTCAATCTCAACTGGATCAACAAGAACCAGAAGGTCACCATTCCTGCTGGGTTTATTTCCAATTTGACCAATTTAAAAACTTTAGAGATGAACGGCATGGCCCTGGAGCGCATCCCTGAAAAGCTTCCAGAGAACCTGCTAGAACTCCGGTTGGTGGAGAATAAAATCACTCTGATTAACACCACGGCGTTCTCACGCATGACAAACCTGACGTATCTTTATCTTTCTAAAAACTGTTACTATTGGAATCCATGTTCGAGATACTACGCTATTGAAAATGGAAGTTTCTCGTCCCTCACTGGCTTGAGTCATCTCTCTTTGTCATACAATAACTTGAGTCACGTCCCGACAGGACTGCCTGTGTCTTTAAGAACGCTGGAGCTGGCTTCCAACCAAATCGCATACATTGGCGAGCATGATTTCCATGGACTCGACAACCTGGCAACTCTTAAAATCCAAGGCAACTGTCCCAGATGCAGTAATGCCCCATATCCATGTGTTCCCTGCGTTAACGGCTCCATTGAAATCCATCCGCGAGCGTTCTTTAACCTGGTAGAGCTCCGATTACTGCATCTCGCAGGAAATTCGATCGATTCGCTCGATCCCAATTGGTTTACAAAGCTTTCAAAGCTCGAGGAGCTGTACCTCTCCTTTAACTTTTTGTCAAGCGCTGTTACTGCCAACCACACTTTCTTGAGCAATTTACCGCTGTTGAGGGAACTGGATCTGTCGTTTAATTACGCTCTGAAGAGTTATCCCGAAAGCATCACGCTGTCATCCAGTTTCTCCAACCTGACCTCGCTGGAGATCCTACACATCCAGGGTTTGGTTTTTCAAGAAATAGGAGCGGATACCTTCCGCTCTCTGTCAGCTCTAAAAAACCTCTCCGTGTTGGATGTTGGCACTAATTTTATCGTCCACGCGGACTCGAAAATATTCTTGCAGTTGCAACATTTGAAGCTGCTGTATCTTTCGGAAAACAGACTTCACCCGGTGGTGCAGAGTCGACCCGCAAACCGAGAGGGTCGAGATTGGCACGCTCCAGATGTGGGATCTTCGTTCGAGATGCCCTCGTTGGCAGAATCCTACAGCCACCAGAAGGATCACGCATATGAGGTCTCCAACAGCCTGGTGAAACCAGAGTGCTTCGCCGCCGGACGCGTGCTGGATCTGAGTCGAAATAATCTCTTCTTCATCTCTCCTCAACAGTTCGAGTTGTACGGGAACATTTCTTGCCTCAACCTCTCCAAAAATGGTTTCGCTGCCGCCCCCAACGGATCTGAATTCACGTCGCTTCCTGGCATCAAATATCTGGATCTGTCCTACAACAAAATCGACTTGGCATACGACGACGCCTTCACAGAGCTACAGGATCTGGAAGTGCTGGACCTCAGTTACAACCCGCATTATTTCACCGTGCAAGGCATCACGCACAATCTGAACTTCCTCGAGCGTCTGCCCTCTTTAAAAGTTCTCAACATGAGTTTTAACAGCATCAACACGCTCACCACCAAAACCATGTCCAGTCGGTCTCTCCAGGAGCTTCAGTTCAAGGACAACAGTCTAGGCAAGTTATGGCGGAAGAGAGACAAAACCTACCACCGGATTTTCCACAAACTGACCAACCTGACCTATCTGGACATATCGTACAACAACATCAGAGACATCACCAATCAAGTTTACACGTATCTTCCCAAGAACATTCAGAAACTGATACTGAGTCACAATCACCTGAAACGCATTCAGTGGTCAATGTTAAGAAATTTCACACAGCTCCGCGAACTCGTTTTAAGCAGCAATAACATATATTTCATATCCAGCAATCTGTCGCGAGACGTTCCCTCGCTGATGTTTCTTGATCTTCAGTACAACAGGATCACAGAGCTCCCCGGGGGGTTTCTGAAGGGGGCGGTGAACCTGAAAAAGCTGGATCTCAGTTTCAACAGGCTGATAACCATCAATCAATCCACGTTTCCGGCCGACAGCGAGACCTACCTGAAGACTCTCTGGTTGCACGGCAATCCCTTCCACTGCACCTGTGATTTACTCGAGTTGGTTCTGTGGATTTATGACACCAGGGTGAAGATACCAAAGCTGGTGACCTCCGTGACCTGCGCCGTGCCTGAAGACCGAAGAGGTCAGCCGGTCGTTCTCTTTGACATTAAAGAATGCATTGATGACCAGGTGGCCTTTCTGGTGTATTTTTTCTCTACTGTCGTTGTATTCTTCACCACGCTCATGTCTATCGTCATGCACATGTTCTACTGGGACGTCACTTACATATTCTACTACCTGAAAGCTCGAGTCACCGGATACCACTACCTCAGCTCTGAAAGTTGTGTCTATGATGCGTTCATCACCTACGACACCAATGATCCGCACGTGTCCGACTGGGTCCTGAACCAGCTCCTGGAGCAACTAGAGGAGCACGGCGAGCGCTTCCTGCCCATCTGTCTGGAGGAGCGTGACTGGACGCCCGGTTCACCCGTCGTGGATTGTTTGACCCAGAGCATCCAGCACAGCCGTAAAACTGTGTTCGTGCTGACCGAGAGGTACGTGAGCAGCGGCTTCTTCAAGCTGGCCGTCTTTCTGGCTCAGCAGCGCCTCCTGGAGGACAACGAGGACGTGATCGTGCTGTTGCTGCTGGAGCCGGTGCTGCAGCACTCTCATTTCCTGCGGCTGCGCAGACGTCTGTGCAGTCACAGCATCCTGGAGTGGCCGCGCTCGCCGTCTGCCGAGGCTTGGTTTTGGCAGTCCCTCCGGAATGCCATCCGCGTGGACAACCAGGCGATGTACAGCGACCTCTACAGCAGATATTTCACCACTAAATAGAAAAACGAATGGTGAGAATGTTCAGTGGGTTACAGAAGGTCTTCTCCGATGATCTTCTCCATTTGATCTTGTTGCTCACTATATTTTTGTTATCATGAGGAAATTTGTGTAAAAACATCTCAGACGACGTTTATACTTAGATGAAACACCTCAAGAACACTTTCCTGCAGTTGTCTACCAGACACAAGAGCTTTTATTAGATTAGACTTTTTTGAAGTAACCCTAAAATTGTACATACATGTTTTTCTCTGATCTGAGCTGTATATGATTTGATGCATGTCACATTTTTGTCCTTGATTTTAGTTATTAAGATGTAAGTTTGCCAGATGTTTTATTCAAACGTCGAATGACTCGACTAAGGCCTGGGAATCTTATCAAGAAGGCCACCAAGTGTATATTAATAGTTGATCCACTGATGTAGAAATATTTCACATGTAACATAAGCTATTCAATAAATAAATGATATAAAATGCCAGTCTTTCATTTCTGTTGACACACACACTATTTTCACTTTTTAAATGTTCTTAGTGTGAAACATTCTGTAGCTCTGATACAAACCTGTGGATATATTAAGAGCCTTTATTGGACCACATGTCCTCACAGGTATTTTTTAAAAGACATGTTAATCATTATTATGGCCTTGATAGGCATAGCCAAACTTGTACACACACACACACACACACGAGAGAGAGAGAGTTTGTAAACTATCGGTACTGTTTAGCGTGTTGACAATATGCTCTCCTACTTGTAAGTCGCTTTGGATAAGAGCGTCTGCCAAATGAATAAATGTAAATATAATGAGTCATCTATGTCCATTTTCTCACAAAACTAAACTTGGAAGATAACAGGAACTGTGTTTTATCACTTCCTGTTAGCTGCAACATTTAATGACCATAAAGACCGCAACATTTTCATGAATGTGTTCTCATCAGGCTGAAATAAAAATGTGTCGCAAGTCTTCTTTGCACGAAAACAGTATTTTTCGTGATGTATTGAAAGCCAGGAATTAAGATGAAATATTTGGAAAATAAACAGGAAATATGTAGTCAATACACCCTTCCTGGTGTTTACTTGCAGCTTTGTCTGGCTTTTTTATCTCCTTTAACATAACGGTGCTAATGTCTTTCTTGTCAATGGGGAATTATGAGAATTTTATACATTTTTGGGTCTTATGCACCTGGTCTTGTTATTTTTTGCGTACAATAATAATAATTGTATTTTGTGTCGTTCTAGTCCAGTTCGTTTGTTGTAAAAATGACGTCATGTACAGTATCAGTGCACTTCACACAAGCGTCCGGCAGATGTCGCTCTTACACAGCAGCAGTGCTTCTCTCAAAGGGCGTTCACTGGTCTTCAACAGTAACACAGTGAGATCCCTGCATGTTTTCGGATCCTTGACTTATTTACTCGCCAAAAAATCTATATTTCTTCACCGATGCACGTTTTCATATTCTTCTTGTTGATCGTTTTAATCGTTTTCCGCGAGGAAGCAGCTCGTCTAACGGTCCGCTGACGTCACGGCTCGATTTGCATACCGCGTCCGCTATATAAACCCTGCTCTGAGGCTCTCCCTCACAACGCTGCGGCTGCTCGAGACTAAATCACTGCACACAACGTCCACTCTGGTGAGTCAAAAGAGTCATTTATTTACTTCAAAATGCACAAGTTGTATATTACAGCGATTTCTATTGTATCTTTACATGTTGAATGTAACCTGCGGCCGTTTTTGAAAGATGTTCTGCTTCATATATAATCAATGACAAAGTGTTACGTGCGTATATCAGATTTATGATCACGACCGTGAAATGCGACCGTTCACACGCAGAGTGTTAAATATGTTGCACACAAGACGTTGCTTTTTGCGATATATGTGTGTGTGAGACAATAGATGCATGCATGTCTTTGTTCAGGAATGGACGAGGCTGCTGCTCAGTTTTTACACCCTTTCATCCAGAATAACAAATATCATATGCGTATGAGAAGAAAATATGTCCCGATGGTCGTAAAACGAGAGGTTTTTTTTTTACATGCGATATATAAAGTGAAAAAAGATCGGAGAATGTGCAGGAAAGGGCGGCGGTTTCATACCGTGATACTGTGATGCAACACAGGCATTTCCTTTCGCTCCCTTTCACTTCGTAGCTCGAGGAAACGCCACTGAATTGCCAAATTACAATCTTTTAATTGCATGAAATCTTTCGTTTGTAACGCAAATTGAATGAGAAAACGTTTTTTTTTTTTTGTAAATATAGTTACAAAATAAAACCCAATATTCTAAAAGTATAATTCTGCATTGGGGTTTCTCTTCAAGAAAATCATATTATATTTTGTGGGGGATGGGCGGGGGATGGGGGGGGTCACAGGCCTGGCCCTGCACGCGGACGTCTCTTTGTGTTGTTGCGCGTGTCACCGTTAACTTCCTGTCGTTTGGTTTCAGACCTACTGCCAACATGTCTGACAAGCCCAATCTCGAAGAGGTCACCAGCTTCGACAAGACCAAGCTGAAGAAGACAGAAACCCAGGAGAAAAACCCTTTGCCATCGAAAGAAAGTAAGCCACGTCGACCCGAGTCGTCTGACCGTTACGTGACGAAAAGGCCGGCGAGAGCATTCATTTATTGTCTTCTTGTCTTCCAGCTATCGAACAGGAGAAACAGGCGGGCTCCTCATGAAGCGTGCCGGCGACTCCTCTATGCACTGTACATTCCACATTGCCTTCTTTTTCACCTCTTTGTCGCTGTTTAACTTTTAATGGAAAAAATATGACCTAAGTTGCATTGTGATTGGACAACCAAAAAAATGCAGACGACCGTAGAGCCCTGTATTTCTCCTCTTTTTGTAAACCACGCCACTGAAATTCTGATGAAGTTTGTTGAGGAGGAGGAGGAGGCGGAGGAGGAGGGAGGCGTGAAGCTGAGTTTCACTTCTGAATCTGCTTCGGCGTGGAGAGGAGGTGGGGCACGGAGTTTGAGTGACAAGTAACAGAGACTCGCTTTTGTAACATCTTTTGTGACCTCTGTTGACTTGCTCAAATGCTTTAAAGTCATGCAGTTTTTTTTGTATGTTGACGTCTTGGAATGCACAACTTTTGTTTTGTAATGCAAATAAAAATCTGTGATACTCAGATGCACGTTTCCAAGTCTTTGTTTTGTGCTTTTTGGCTCGACCTAGGCCGAACGCTAGAAAACCTACTCGTTATAAAGCTTTCTCAAGACTTCACACATTTTTACATTCCCAAATAATTCAAGGTTTTCCAAGATGGTGGAACTAGTTAAGAAACCGTTACAAGTGGTTTAGATGATATGCAACATGCCAGACTGAATGACGTACACATAAACGTTCACTCCATCCATACATCTGCACAATAATTCATGCAAATATCGTCTCGACACAGCCCAGTGGGTTCTGATCAACAGTTTGTGTCAAAGGTCATGTAAGTTGGCACATGTTGGTGTATTCTCAGTACCCGTCTGACCGCGGTAAACACGCCCGTGAGTGAGTCAACAGTCCACAAGGATAAAAGCGGTTTCTGTTGTTCTGATAATGGCCAGGGCACTTTCATTACATTCTCAAACAGTTTTTTCAGTATTTTACAAAAGAGGTTTTGGAAGGTTTTTTACCTGATGGCGTTGATCAGTTTCTTTTATGTGACCTGGACATACTTTCATGAGTTTGACTCGTTCAGTTACTCAAACTCAAACCCATCAATCTGTTTGAGGAACTAAAGATGAATTATGACGTGAGGTCTTTGCTCTTCAGACGGACTTTGTAATGCCGCTGGTTGATGTTTAACAATACGAAACACTTGAGGCTGACCTCTTTATGAGCAAATGAGTTACTACGATGTGATAAATATTTCGTAAGGAGATCACTCCAAGCTGTTAAAATCATTGTTATGGGACAGTTTTGTTGTCAGAAACGTGTGTGGGTCTTTTTCAGTAGATGAAAGAATATCGCTTGTATAATTTGGATGGTAGTATGTACAGCACTACCAGTCCCACACAGTTTTTAGGGGGTCGGACATTTCATGTTTATTTATGGCCGAAAGCAGAAGACACGAGATGAAAAGTGTTCTGACCCTGTCCACGTTCACCTTGAGAATGACTGTGCTGCCGTGTAGAGTGTTTAAGCCTGAAGGTGTTTCTGCGAAGAGGTTTTCTCTGATTGTTTTTGTGCTTCTGTCCTCAAGTCGTTTCTGCTGAGCTCAATATTCGGAAGTTCTTCCGTCTGTTTATTTTTAGCTGTGAGAGATGTACTATACACAGATCTCTCTTCTTCATCCCATTAAGATAATCGACTCGCACACACCCAGCAGGCTCTTGAAGAAGATGCTCAGGGAAGTCTTAAAGCTACAGCATCTCCTCCAACACACACGACTAGCAACTACTGTTGGTGTTCCACCGCATGAGATCATTT